>NW_022631004.1:17709053-17863608 GCF_010015895.1 Lontra canadensis | reverse complement strand
GCCCCCAAAGGCAATTCTTTATAAGAAGGAGAAACACAGCACCTTTATATTTTAGCTTATTTCCCACTTCCCAGACTCTCAGAATCTTTACAACAATCTTCTGCAACGTGAGGAGAGAATGTGCAAGTGATGAATTTTTTTTTCCACATGGAGACCAGGGAACCTGAAACAGAAAAGGGAAGTGAACTGCCAGAAATTAAAAAGCATGTGTACGATGGAAAAGAAATGAGGGAGATGAAGGCCTGGGAAAAAAGGAAAAACATAAGGGGAAAATGAATATTTTTCCCTTCTAAGAATTTTCAGTTACAAATGTTTTCGTAAGTGATGAATAAGGTGTCTATTATTGTTATCTGTCTTTACACTCTTCCCCCGCCAAATAGCTTGTAGAAACTACGTCACAGGAAGATTTTAGTGTAAAACTCCCTGTGGTGTCAGATCATTAAAATTCCTAAAGAGTGAGCTGAATAGTATAAGGCTGAGATGCAGAAGCTTGGGTCCACCTTCTTTCTCCCGGGGCAGGGTGTCTGTGCGAAAGGACTGCCTTGTTCCCACGTGACTTCCCTTCATGGACTTTCAAAAAATCATCATGGTAAAATGTACATAACATAGAATTTACCATCGGAACCATTTTTAAGTATGTATCCTCTTCCCAAGCTCAAACTCTGTTTTCATGGAACATTTAACTCCCCATTCCCCTTCCCTCAGCACCCCCCACCACAACCCCCATTCTCCTGTGTGTCTCTATGAATTTGAGTATTCTAGGTGGAAGATAAGTGGAATCATAAAGAATTTATCCTTTTATAACTGGCTTATTTCATTTAGTATAATGTCTTCAAGGTTCATCGTGTTGTAGCATGTGCCAGAATTTTCTTCCTTTTTTAAGGCTGAAGAAAATTCCATCATATGGATAGATGGCTTTTGTTGACCCATTCATCCATGGATGGACATTTTGGCTATTGTGAATAATGACGCTCTGAGCATGAGTATGCAAATACCTGTTTTCAATTCTTATGGGCATATCATCAGAAGTGGAATTACTGGACCATAAAACAGTCTATGTTTAATTTCTGGAGGAACTGCTATACTGTTTCCCACTCCTTATGGAGTTCTGATCTAAAATTTGGAGAGGAGCTATCCATCCTTTTAAGCAGCGAAGACCTGGAAGCAGCAACTTCTACTTATCCTAGTTAGGGTTCTGTCCGGGGGCAGACAGCCCTGCTTGCTCAGAAGTTTGTCAAAGGGAAGGATTTTGCAGTAGAGGAGGAGGTAGTGCATGAGATTCTCTTGTGAATTACACTGCAGCAGAGAGAACACTTACCTCTTTATTAAAAGATTAAGGGACGTGCCTTCTGACATCAAGGTGCAGTGACCACAGCATCTGGGTTTGAATTCCAGCTCTGACATCTTTTTGCTTCGGTTTTCTACACGTGACCACAAGAACCCAGGAGCCTCACAGCATAACCACTGGGGCCAGCGATGCCCAGGAAATACAAGCTATAGACTGCACATTTTTGTGTGTGTTCAGAAATTTTAAAAATAAAAACAATCATGGGATAGTTCATGAAACTTCACATGTTTTCATTTCTCCCTCCATTTCTGATTTTTTTCTGTGTGTGTGTGTGTGAGGTGGAGGGAAGCCCATTTTGGTCCCCTGTGGTTTCAAACTTTCCAAAGGTTTTTATGTATTTGGGGGAACCTGAAACTTCACCGTCCTGAGACTCGCTTTGGGGCTCTATCCATTCAGTCCAGGCTAGCACAGGCCTTTCCTGGAAGAGGTTGGAGTCCTTGGCCCCTCACTGACCAGAATGGTGAAGGGTGACATGGTGAGACAGGACCAGGGAAGCCAGCTCTACTTTGGGCTCAGAATTAGCAAAGCCTCCTGCCAGCTACTTCTCAGTGTGCACATCTGGACAAGAGCAGAGTATCAGACATGCTCATGTGCTTGTCCTATTCAGTCAGAAGGTAACCCCAGAGAAGAAGATGACAGAACTACTAATAAGAGCAGCCAGAACTCTCTAAAAATCACTCAAGACCTACCCAGGGAGAGAGCCTGAGACAGACTTTCTGAGGATCTGAGGAACACCTGTTTTTAGATCTGCTTTCCCTATTCTTTAAAACACACACACACACGCAAACAGACACACACACAGAGTTTTCATTAGCTTTTTGTTATCAGTGTTACATATTTATTGCTGAAATCGAAAGTACTATAGACGATAGGGACGCCTGGGTGGCTCAGTTGGTTAAGCGTCTGTCTTCGGCTCAGGTCATGATCCCAGGGTCCTGGGATGGAGCCCTGCTTCAGAGTCCCTGCTCAGAGAGGAGTCTGCTTCTCCTTCTTCCTGCTGCTTGCCCTGCTTGTTCTCTCTCTCTCTCTGACAAATAAAGAAATAAAATTTAAAAAAAAATAAAAGTACTCTAGAAGGTGGAAAGCGATAGTCTTTCTTACCACCTGCCCCTCTTATCTCACCAAATAACTCTTAAATTCTGACTTCCCTTCTGAAGACTGTTCTTTCTCTGGGGTATTTGACAGTGAACTTATGATGAAGAGACAATCTCCAGAAATTACATTTCTTCCTCTTGCATGAGTAAATTAATTAACATCTTTAAGCCTCTGTTTCCAAATCTATACAATGGGCATGATAACAGTTCTTCTCTCGTAGGGGTTCTATAAGGGTTTTAACAAATATTTTCTTTAAAAAAAAAAAGATTTTATTTATTTATATGACAGAGTCACAGTGAGGGAGGGAACACAAGCAGGGGGAGTGGGAGAAGGAGAAGCAGGCTTCCCGCTGAGCAAGGAGCCCAATGTGGGGCTCAATCCCATGACCCTGGAACCATAACCTGAGCCAAAGGCAGATGCTTAATGACTGAGCCACCCAGGCACCCAGGGTTCCTATGAAGGTTAAATGAGATGGGAAGCATTTAGTGTGAAGCCTGGCATTAAAATGAATGAACGAATGGATGGATGAATGAACAAATGAGTGGATGAATTAAGTGTTATTAATATTATTAACTGTGGGCAGAAGAGGAGGCTTGCCTTTAGCCCAGTGACCCTGCTCTGGCCACATGTGCCAACCTGTGTCCAGGCAGGAAATCTGTGAACAGTTGCCTGGCAAGAGCTGACCAGTTGTCCAAGAACCCTTCCAGGCTCGGGAGCTCATGGCTGCGCTGTGCTTACCAGGCAATTCCTCCTACTGTGATGACATTATTATTGGTAAGTATCTCCTTGGGCCCAGGAGGCCCTAGGGTGACTAGCTTTTGGTAAGGGTGGGTACCATATTTGGGTTTGGGTCTTTAGAAGATCTCCTTGACTCTAGAAGCACCCGCAGTCCCATGGCCTGGGTAGAGGGGAGGACAATGGGAAAACAATGGTCTGCGGGGCCAGGTTCTGACTTAATTGCATTTCCACCCTGTTCTGACTTCTCTCTCTTCTCTAGCCTTTCCGTTTCCAATTTTTTTTAAATTAAAATACAATTCACATCTCTTAAAATTCACTCTTATAAAATGTACCGTTCAGTGATTTTTTAGTGTATCCACAGGCTGTGCAATCAACACCACTATGTAAATCTAGAATATTTCCATCACCCTACTGCAATTCAACTGGATGTTTACTGAAAGTTTCTTCAGTACAATCCCAGGCTCTCTAGTTAGAGCAGTCCTTGGGGTTTTGTTAGTCTCATTTTATTGCAGCTTGATCTTCTGTGTCTGTACCCCCAGTCTCCCTCCCTCTTGTCCTGCACTTAGACTTGACGAGCCAGGTCCCTACAAATGGCGACAGTTCCTTGGGTTCTCATCATGTACCAAGCATGAGGCTGAGCACTTTGTGTGCATTTTCTCTTACCCTTTTATCTAACTCCATGGAAGGGCCTTAAACACGGGACTGCTAGCTTCAATCCTGATATTCTTCTAGCCGTGCCAGCGGACTCTGAACCTCATTGGGCCCTTCCTCAAGGATGTTCTCCTCGTGCTCTCTGCTAGGTAATACTTGTGTAGCAGTTTACAGTCTGGCAAGCACTCACCTCTGTTCTCTCATGTGACCCATTAACCTTGTGTGTACAAGAGCCGAAATTCTTTCCCTCCTTGAAAACTAGATGCCCCCTCCCTGACTAGATCCATCAGATTCCAGGTGTTTCAGTCATGTCCAAGACCAAGGCAACATTTTGTTATTCTCACTTAACCGACATCCTACTCAGATCAGTCTTTTCATAAAGCTGGGGTTCAATGTGTACATATTGCAAGCTCCTCTCTGTCATGTTATATAAATTGCATGTTTGGGTTTGCTTGTTTCTCCTTGTGGAACATAAAGTCTGCACGGTTAGGGACTGTCTGAAAATTTCCTTTTTAAGGGCAGAGAGGACTTTTATGGAGGACTAGTCCCAGCACTTGGCCTCTCTCTTCCCTTCCTCAAGTGGCAGAATCCTCTTTCCTATGGGACATCTATTTTTACTGGCTTAGTTGGAACAAGTGTCCCAAGTTGGCCAATTCGAAGATGCACTCAGAGTTTTCCTGAGAATTTCTAGCCAGGGCGAATGATGAAAAAGCCATCTGTCTCTTGGGCTTCCAGAGTTGGTGGAATGTGCATCTTCAAGGTCCACACATGGAAGAGGGTCTGCTAGGTAATGAGGACCTTGATGACTCATTTTGAACCCCTAGATGCAACTACACTTTTACTAAGCAGATATGAATTTTTTTAGACACTTGCAATGGGATGAGTACCAACATAGGACTGCACACACAGAATAATTTAGAATTTCATTAACTGGCTGGCCTGTATGAATGAGGAGGTTGTGGAATTGAAGAAACTGAATTTCCTTTCTTTTCATTGTGTGACAATTTCTATCAAATTCTAAATGATTAAGCCTCATTTGACATTACATACTTTAAAAGGAAGATAGTGCCATCATTGTTCTCATCTTTGGCCATCCTCTGTAGTTTATTAAAAGAGATGTGTATGGGGCACCTGGGTGGCTCAGTGGGTTAAGCCGCTGCCTTCGGCTCAGGTCATGATCTCAGAATCCTGGGATCGAGCCCCGCATCGGGCTCTCTGCTCAGCAGGGAGCCTGCTTCCTCCTCTCTCTCTGCCTGCCTCTCTGCCCGCTTGTGATCTCTCTGTCAAATAAATAAATAAAATCTTTAAACAAAATAAATAAATAAAAAAAAGAGATGTGTACAATTAAAATAGAGGAGGGGGGCCTGGGGGGCTCAGTCAGTTAAGCATCTGCCTTAGGCTCAGGTCATGATCTCAGGGTCCTGGGATCAAGTCCTACATTTGGGTCCCTGCTCAGCAGGAAGTCTGCTTCTCCCTCTATCCATCCCCCCCTGCTCATGATCTTTTCTCTCACTTTCTGTCTCAGATAAATAAATAAAATCTTAAAAAAAAAGAAAAGAAAATAGAGGAAAGGACTCATTACAACCCAAATGTTCTTCCTTTTATAGGCCTTGGTCATAGGAAAGTCTCTTGGCTGCTAATACACCACTGAATACATACAATAATGTTTAATATAATAAGTTTATATAATTAATAAGTTTAATATATAAGTATATTAATGTTTAATATAATAAGATTATATATATTCATGGAAAGATTGAAAGACAGTACAGAGATGTTCTTTATAGTTTGCAGTTTCCTTCAACAATTATGTCTCACATAGATATAGTACAATATCAAAACCATGAAACTGGACAGTTGTGTGTGTATTGTTCTGTGTCATTTTATCCTATGTAGATTCAGATAACCCTTGCTACAGTTAGGATACGGAACTATAGCATCACCACAAAGACCCCCTGCCCCTTGTACTCCTTTCTACTCACATCCAACCCCCTCCCCAACCCCTGGCAACCACCAGTTTTCCCCATCTCCGTAATTCAGTTATTTTTATAGTAAATCTATTCTTGCCTTCATAATGTTATATAAATAAAATCATACGGTATATGACCTTCTGAGATTAGCTTTTTATTTTATTTTTTAAAGATTTTATTTATTTATTTGACACAGAGAGAGAGAGATCACAAGCAGGAAGAAAAGCAGGCAGAGAGAGAGGGGGAAGCAGGCTCCCTGATGCCCTATATGGGGCTTGATCCCAGGACCCTGAGATCATGACCTGAGCCGAAGGCAGAGGCTTAACCAACTGAGCCACCCAGGCGCCCTTGAGATCAACTTTTTAAAATCTTCATAATATCCTTGAGATCCATCCAAGTTGTTGCATATATCATTAGTTCATTTCTTTTCATTGTTGAGTAGAATCTCATAGTATGGATTCACCACTGTTTATTTAACCAGCTGAAGGACATTTTGGCTGTTTTAACTTCTTGGCATTACAAATGGAGCTGCTAAAGTAATTGTGCACAGGTTTTTGTGTGAACATAAATTTTCATTTCTCTGGGATGAATGCCCAGTAGGGTGATTGCTCCATCACATGGTAATTGTATGTTTAGTTTTGTAAGAAACTGCTAAACTGTCTTCCTGGGTGGCAGTACCATTTTATATTCCACCATCAATGTGTGAGAGATCCAGTTTTTCACAGCCTTGTCAGTATTTGGTATCACAATATTTTTGATTTTAGCTATTCTGATACGTGTGTAGTGATATTTACCATGGTCTTAATTTGCACTTTCCTGATGGCTAGTGATGTTTCTCAAAAATCTTTTCATGTGCTTATTTACAATTGTATATTCTCCTCAGTGAAATGTCTCTTCATGTCTTTTGCCCATTTTCTAATTGGGCAGTTTCATTTTTTCCCTGTTGAGTTTGAGTGTTCTTTATATATTCTAGATATTAATCTTTTGTCAGATATATAGCTTGCAAATAAGTTTTTCCTGTCTCTAACTTGTCTCTTATTTTATTTATTTATTTTAAAAGATTTTATTTATTTGTTTTGAGAGAGAGAGAGTGAGAGAGAGTGTGCATAGGAGTGAGGGGGTGGGGCAGAGAAAGTGGGAGGATCAGGTAAAGTGATCTCTCCTATGTTAGTCTGCTTTTTCAAAGTTATTTTAACTATTCTAATTCTTTTGCCTACCTACATAAATTTTAAAATAATCTTGTCTGTAGTCACAAAAAGTCTTACTGAGATTTTTGCAAGAATTGCATAAAACCTAAATATGAACTTTGAGAGAATTGACATCTTTGCTATGTTGAGTCTTTCAGTCCATGAACATGGTATACCTCTCATTTATTTAAATCTTTCTTATTTCTTTCACCAGTGTTTTGAAATTTTTAATATATAGTCTACACATGTTTTGTTAGACTTACTTTTAAGTATTTTTTGAGCAATTGTATATAATACTGTACTTTTAATTTCAGTGTTCTCATACTCATTTTAACACATATAAAAATATAATTGTTACTCTTGTATCCTATAACCTTGATGAATTCATTTCTTAATTCTAGAAAATTATTTTTGTAGATTCCTTGGGGTTTTCTATGTAGATGATCATGTCACCTGCAAATAGGCATACTTTGTTTCTTCCTTTCTGATCTGCATTCCTTCTGTTTTCTTTATTTGCCTTACTGTTCTGGATAGACCTAGTACTATGTTGAACAGAAGTGGTGAGAGTGGATATACTTGTCTTATTCTATCTTAAGGAGAAAGCATTCAGTCTTTCACCATTAAGTATAATGTTAACTATAGGTCTTTTATAAACGATCTTTATCAAAGTGAGGATTCTCCCCTACTCTTGGTTTGCAGAGAGTTTTCTTTGTGAATGGGGTCAAATTTTATCAAAAGCCTTTTTCTGTACCAATTGATATGATCATATTATTTATCTTTTTGTGTTTATTAATGTGGTGGATTATGCTGATTGATTTTCAAATATTGAACCAGCTGTGCATCCTTGGAATAAATCTCACTGGTCATGATGTGTAATTCTTTTTATATATTGCTGTATTCTATTTACTAATATTCTGTTAAAGATTTTGCTTTTATTTATTTTATTTATTTTTTTAGGATTTTGCTTTTATATTAATGAAGGATATTAGTCTGTAATGTTCTTTTTGTGTCTTTCTTAGTGTTGTTTTGGTATCAGGGTAATACTAGCCTTAGAAAATACATTGGGAAATGTCTCCTTCACTTCTGTTTTTAGGAAAAGATTGTGTAGAATTGGTGTCATTTCTTCATATTAATAATATTTGGCAGAATTATCCAATAAAATAATCTGGGCCTGGATATTTCCTTTTTTGGTATTTAAATTACAAAGGTAATATTCTTTTTTTTTTTTTTAAGATTTTTTTATTTATTTGACAGAGAGATCACAAGTAGGCAGAGAGGTAGGCAGATAGAAATGGGGAAGCAGGCTCCCTGCTGAGCAGAGAACCCAACATGGGGCTCAATCCCAGGACCCTGAAATCACGACCTGAGCGGAAGGCAAAGGCTTAACCTTCTGAGCCACCCAGGTGCCCCCAAAGGTAATATTCTTAAGAGTTATGGGGCTATTTAAATGATATATTTAATAGTAAGTAAGTTGTGGTAGTTTGTTTTTTGGGAAATTGGTCCATTTCATCTAAGTCATCAAATTTACGTGTGTAGAATGGATCATAGTATTCACTTTTTGTCTTATGATGTCTGTAGGGTCTGAAATAATATTCGTTGTTTCATTTCTGATCTTGGCAATTTGTCTCTTCACCTCCTTTTAAAATTTTCAATTTTGCTAGAGTTTTGTCAATTTTACTGACTTTTTTGAAGAATCAGGTTTCTATTCCATTGATTTTTTCTCTATTATTTTTTTTATTTTCAAATTCCATTGAAATCTATTCTTGCCTTCATAATTCCTTTCTTTAACTTGCATTGCATTTATTGCACTCTGATTTTTCTAGTTTCTGGAGGTGGGAGCTTAGATTATTTATTTGAGAACTTTTTCTCTTTTCAAATACAAATGTTTAGTGTCATAAATTTCTTTCTTAGCACTGTTTAGGCTATGCCCCTCAAAACTTTTCTTAAAAAATTATATCCTCCTTTACAAATTGAAGAACTAAGTCACAACAAGATTACAGTTCAAGGCACACAACTAGCCAGTGGCAGAGAAACGTCTGTCTCCAGGACTAGTTATTTCTCCTATATTCTACAGCTTACCTTGTGATTTTATTTTACTTTACCACAGTGCTTTTTTTTTCTTTTTATTATTTATTTATTTATTTTAAAAAGATTTTATTTATCAGAGAGAGAGAGAGAGAGAAAGAGAGAGAGCATGCACAAGCAGGCAGAGTGGCAGGCAGAGGAGGAGAGAGAAGCAGGCTCCCTGCTGAGCAAGAAGCCTGATGTGGGGCTGGATCCCAGGACCCTGAGATCATGACCTGAGGCGAAGGCAGTGGCTTAACCAACTGAGCCACCCAGCCATATCCTTTTTTTCTTTTTAATTTTTTTTTAAATTGAAGTATAATTAGCATACAGTGTTACATTAGTTTAAGGTGAACAATACAGTGATTCACAATTCTGTATATTAATCAGTGCTCATCAAGTTAAGTGTACTCT
This sequence comes from Lontra canadensis, assembly GCF_010015895.1. Taxonomy (NCBI): domain Eukaryota; kingdom Metazoa; phylum Chordata; class Mammalia; order Carnivora; family Mustelidae; genus Lontra; species Lontra canadensis. Next base: position 17,854,141 of record NW_022631004.1, on the reverse strand, counting down.
TTTTTTTTTGTTAGTTTCAGAGGTAGAATTTAGTGATTCATCATTTGCATATAACACCCAGTGCTCATTACATGAAGTGCCCTCCTTAATGCCCATCACCCAATTATCCTTTCCACCCACCACCCTTCTAGCAAGCCTCAATTTGTTTCTTAGAATTCAACGTCTCTTATGGTTTGCCTCCCTCTCAGTGCTTTTTAAAAACATTGAGATATAATTGAGATAAAATATATTAGTTTCAGGTGAACAATGTAGGGACTTGGTATTTGTTTATATTGTGAAGTGATCACTGTAAGTTAGTCTAGTTAACATCCATCACCTTACATAGCTACAATTTATTTCTTGTGATGACAACTTTTAAGACTCTTAGCAATTTTCAAATATACAACACAGTATTATTAATGATAGTCACCATGCCATACATTACATCCCATGACTTACTTATCTTCTAACTAAAAGTTAGTACCTTTTGACCGTCTTCACTCATTTTGCCCACCCTTCATCCCCCACCTCTAACAACCACCAATCTGTTCTCTGTATCTATGAGTTCATTAAAAAAAAAAAATCCACATATAAGTAAGATTATATGGCATTTATCTTTCTTTGTCTGACTTATTTTGCTTAAATAATGCCCTCAGGCTCCATCTATGTTGTCATAAATGGTAAGAGTTCATTCTTTTTTTTAAATGGCTGAGTAATATTCCATTATGCATGTACAATACTTTCTTTATCCACTCTTCTTTTTTTTTTTAAGATTTTATTTATTTATTTGATAGAGAGAGAGAGAGGGAGAGATTACAGGTAGGCAGAGAGGCAGGCAGAGAGATGGGGGAAGCAGGCTTCCTGCTGAGTAGAGAGCCCGATGCAGGGCTCAATCCCAGGACCCTGAGATCATGACCCGAGCCGAAGGCAGAGGCTTAACCCACTGAGCCACCCAGACGCCTCTTTATCCACTCTTCAGTTGGTGGACACAGGTTGTTTCCTCGTTTTGGCTATTAAAAATGATTCTGCAATGAAGATGGGATTGCATGTATCTCTTTGAATTAGTATTTTTATCCTTCAAATTTTTTATGTTGCATTTTCATTCAGTTTTGTATATTTTATGATTTTTCTTGAAACATCCACTTTGAACCATGGATTATTTAGAAGTGTGTTGCCAAGTTTCCAAGTATATGGAGATTTTCCAGTTATTTTTCTGCTATTGATTTCTTGTTTTTTTTTTTTTTTTTTTTTTAGATTTTATTTATTTATTTGACAGAGAGAGAGATCACAAGTAGGCAGAGAGGCAGACAGAGAGAGAGAGAGAGAGGAGGGAAAGCAGGCTCCCTGCTGAGCATAGAGACCAATTCGGGGCTCGATCCCAGGACCCTGGGATCATGACCTGAGCTGAAGGCAGAGGCTCAACCCACTGAGCCACCCAGGTGCCCCTGATTTCTTGTTTTTATTTCATCATGGTCAAAGAACACATTCTGTATGATTTCAATTCTATTGTTTGTTGAAATTTCTCTTCTGAGTCAGGATATGGCCTATATCAGTTCCATGGACATTTGAATAAAATGTATATTTTGATGCTGTATAAGTGTTGATTATATCCTGTTGGTTAATGGTGTTCTTACTGTGTTTTTATTATTTTTTTTTTAAAGATTTTATTTATTTGACACAGAGAGAGAGAAATCGCAAGTAGGCAGAGAGGCAGGCAGAGAGAGAGGGGGAAGCAGGCTCCCCACCGAGCAGAGAGCCCAATTCGGGGCTTGATCCCAGGACCCTGAGATTATGAACTGAGCTGAATGCAGAGGCTTAACCCACTGAGCCACCCATGTTCCCCCTTACTGTGTTTTTAAAAGGATCTCTTTGTACAGCTTTTTTAGTAGTTGCATAGGTATTGCATTATATGTACATAACTTATCACTATCTACTGGTATCAACATTTTACCAGTTTGAGTGAAATGTGGAAACCTTACTTTACTGTCTCCCATTTATAGTATTTTCTTAAGTATTTCCTCTACATACATTGAGAACCAATCATATCACTGTTATAATTGCAGCTTCAACTGCCAAATAGAATTCTAAATATTGAGGGCGCCTGGGTGCCTCAGTGGGTTAAACCTCTGCCTTCGGCTCAGGTCATGATCTCAGGGTCCTGGGATTGAGCTCCACATCAGGCTCTCTGCTCGGTGAGGAGCCTGCTTCCCTCACCCCTCTGCCTGCCTCTCTGCCTACTTGTGATTTCTCTCTCTGTGTGTCAAATAAATAAAATCTTAAAAAAAAAAGGGTGACTTAAAAAAAAGAATTCTAAATATTCAAAGAGAAGAAAAATTTGTTGTATTTACCCTTATTTGTGGTGTTCTTTCTTCCTTCCTGGGTTCCAAGATTTTTTTCTTCCTCTGTTTCCTTATTTAGAGGACTTCCTTTAGCCATTCTTTTAATGTAGGTCTTTGGCAAAAAATTCTATTAGTTTTCCTTCATTTGAGATGCTTTGATTTACTCTTATTCTTATTGGATATTTTTGCTGAATATAGAATTCTGAGTTAACAAAATTTTTCTCTTAGCATTTAGAAAATATTATGCCACTTTTTTCTGGCCCCATGGTTTCTGCTGAGAAATATGCTGTCATTCCAGTTGTTTTTCCCCACAGGTGAGTGTCATTTTTCTCCCACTGTTTTCAAGATTTTATTCTTTGTCTTTATTTTTCCAAAGTTTGACTGTAATGAAATTTGACATGAATTTTTTGAAATTTATCCTGTTTTGAGGTTCACTCAGTTTTTTTGAATCTATAAGTTTATGTCTTTTGCCAAATTTGGAAATTTTCGTATTTTTTAAAATACCTTTTTAACCTTGCTCTATTGTCCTCTCTTCCTGGACTCCAGTGACATGGATGTTACTTTTTGGTTATTGTCCCATCATCTCTGAGGTTCTCTCCACTTCTTAAGTCTGTTTTTTTTTTTGTTGTTCAGATTGGGTAATATTTATACTTGTTCTTTTTTTTTTAAGATTTTATTTTATTTTGTTTATTTTATTTTATTTTATTTTTTTAAAGACTTTATTTATTTATTTATTTATTGACAGAGAGAGACAGAGCCAGAGAGGTAACAGAAGCAGGAGGAGTGGGAGAGAGAGAAGCAGGCTCCCTGCTGAGCAGGGAGCCCGATATGGGGCTGGATCCCAGGACCCTGGGATCATGACCTGAACTGAAGGCAGATGCTTAACAACTGAACCACACAGGTGTCCCTAAGATTTTATTTTTAAGTACTCTCTACACCCAACATGGGGCTCGAATCTACAATCCCGAGATTAAGAGTTGCATGCTCCACTGAGCAAGCCAGCCAGGCACCCCTACTGTTCTATTTTCAAGTTCATGGATTCTTACTTTAGTCCCCTCCATTCTGTTCCTGAATCCACCCACTGAATTTTTAATTTTGGTTACTATATTTTTTAGTTCTAAAATTTCTCTTTGCTTCTTCTTTACCTGCTTTTTTTTGCTAAGAGTTTCTACTTTTTCATTTGTTTCAAGCAAGTTTGCGATTATTTATTGGAGAATTTCTATTGTGGCTTCTGTAAAATCTGTGTCAGATAATTCTAACATGTGTCATATTGGTTGGTTGTCTTTCCTTATCAAGATGGATTTTCCCTGGTTCTCCATATAAGGAATGATTTTCAACTGAAACTTGGACATTTTGCATATCACATTACAGGACAGGCTCTTATTTAAATCTTCTGTTATAGTAGGTTTCTGACACAGGCTCCCCACTATGCCTCTACGGATGCCACTCTGAGATCATCAGAGGTATGTTGTTACTCTGTGTGGCCACCACTTATACAAGAAAAAGGATGGTCTCATTGTCAGTGTGTGGTGGTGAAAGTCCTGACTCCAGTAGGCTTCTTGGACACCGTTCCAGTTGAGCGTGTTGTTGCTTTGTTGCTACGGGATAGGGTTGTGAGACCAGGCTTCCTATGTGATTTTCATTGACAATGGCAAGTGGGGACTTCACAAAAACGTGTTAAACTTTACTGAGGTATGTAGGAAGAGGTGGAATAAATTAAGAAATATACTATTCTCTTAGATGAGAAAACTCAATATTGAAAGATACACTGATATTTTAGAACTTCACAAATTTATATTGACATTTATTTGAAATACTAAAGGAATAAAAATAGCGATGAAAGAAGAGTAATCATAGGGGACCATTGAATGTTAAAATGTATTATAAAGCTGTAATGAGAGCAATGTGGCATTGATGTAATAATTTGCAGGAAGATCAATGGAATAGAAATAGGCAGTCCAGAAATATACATAGGTGTTTGCTACATTATAATGTGGCATTTCATTATAAATGTGGCATTTCGGAAAGAACAGATTATGCAATAAAAGTATTTGGAAAACTGCTAACCATTTGTAAACAAATGTAAACATTTGAGACAAGTGCTATCTCACACTGTATATATAAAATTTAGTTGGATAGAATATATAAAAAAATAAAACCACAAAAGTTGTAGAAAACATACACTGAACATTTATGTAACCTCAGGGAAGGAAAGACTATTCTATGCATGACAGATATATGAAAAGCTCTCACAAATCAGTAAGAACAAGACAAGGCTTTGATACAAAATTAGATGAAAGATATGAACAGACATCTCACACAAAAAAGAAATAAAAATTGCCATACAGAGTTTTAATTACCTGGCAGAGACCAATGTGGGGGCTCGATCTCATGATCCTAATATCATGACCTGAGCCAAAACCAAGAGTTGAACACTTAACTGACTGAACCACCCAAGCACCCCCAGGCTGTGCTTTCTGAAAAACTAAAGTTATCAGATAAAATTACCAAATCATCTGGCCAGCAGAGGCTATAGCATTTGGGTAGAGATGTCAGGTAAAATTCAGGCTACATGGGACATAGACTAAAATATGATTTGTTTGTCTGAAATTCCAATTTAACTGGGTATCCTGTGCTTTTATTTGCTAAATCTGGCAACTCTAAATATGGAGAACCCACTACCACTGTTTTGGGGTCTGTAGCTGGGGCCATGTGTTGATGGGCATGGTGTATAAATGGGGGTGTCTTTATAGTTAGAGGGTATTTAGGGCACTGCATTATGAAAGTACCCAGTTCCAAAATTTGGATTAGTACATTATGACAACCCAGAGTTAAGAACAAAGTAATATTTAATGAAAGTGGCCTATGAATTGAGTCATGAAGAATGATGGATTTCTCAGGAATATTATCCAAGTACATAACATAAAATGTTGGACATAAATTCCCTGCCTGCTCCACCTACTGTTCCCATAATTCCTGTTTTATGATTTGTTTTTCTCAAGTCACTCATGCACACTGATTCACCAATGCTTCAGAGCCTCCCTCTATCAAGCTGGTCTGTGACTAAGCCGAGGGGTACTGAGTCCATAGACTAACTCACTTGGTGCTGCTTTCAGGCTGAAAAGGAAGGAGTTGGGCCAGGAGAAGCCATGCTGAGTTGGTGTTTTTCTGGGAGTAAAGTCTCCTCTTAGGAAGGTGAATGAACTCTTTTCTTGCCCTGCTCTACAAGTCACATTTTCCTGGTCGCTTGGTGGAGAGTGCACCCTCTGACAGCCTATTGTCACAGGATGATTTGTTCCCAGTTGTTAAATAGTGTGGCAATTGAGAGTCAGCATCTCAAAGGGCATGCCCTTTTCATTAAAATAAAAAAAAAAAAACCCGTAAATACAAACATTGAACTTTAGGTTTCTATCTAAGAAAGGTCTGGAAAGGTACTGCAGATTCAAAGCTAGGGAACCTGGGTGGATGGGATTAAGAGATTGGGGAGTGAGAGTGGGTAGGCATTTGTACTTTTTTTTTTTTTTTTAAGATTTTATTTATTTGACAGACAGAGATCACAAGTAGGCAGAGAGGCAGGCAGAGAGAGAGGAGGAAGCAGATTCCCGGCCGAGCAGAGAGCCCGATGTCGGGCTCGATCCCAGGACCCTGGGATCATGACCTGAGCCGAAGGCAGAGGCTTAAACCCACTGAGCTACCCAGGCGCCCCGGCACTTGTACTTTTTTATACCTTATACACGTTTGTATTGCATGCCAAAAAAAAAATCTTTTTACAAAGAGAATGTAATGATTTTTTGATAGGCCAGTAACTAAGCAGTAAAATTAGAGGCCAAATTCTAAACTAAAAGCCACTCCCAAACACAATTATTTTCATTCATTTTGAAATACTGCATTTCCCATGCTCACACATGGCCCAGCTATAGTCATAAAATGTGTGCTACTTTGTATTCTGCCATGGTGCTCAAAATTTTATCACAGCTATTTCTCTATGTTGCTATAAATCCTAAGAGTCACTGGAAGGATGGACTTTGATTTGCCAGTGACTTGCATCACCAACTTGTCTTCCTTGACCAGCAGTGGGAGTGGGAGGGATAGGGGGGTGTTCTCCCCCCCCCCCTTTTTGGTCTGGTAAATGAGGCATCGGAAGTAGGTTTTCTCTGGGGTCCCTTCCAGGTGTCATCTATTACCTCCATGAAGCACATCATAAATAATGATCCTTTGGACATAATTCTTTGTAAATCTTGATTTAATCCACCAGCCTTTCTGTTGTAAGATTGTTTGGCATAACGCAGCTCATCTATCCTCATAATAGACACGTGGTGGTAGATAGAATTTTCGCTTTTGTAGAAGGAGAAACTGAGTCCGGAGGTGTGGGATGACTTACCACAGTGTCGATCTCTTATCAGGGCAGCCCTGGGATTCGGTTGCTCGTGTTATGGGTGATGGATCCCAGACGAGATCTCCAAAAAGCAGACAATACCAGGCGGCTTAAGCATGATTATTAAATAGATCCATCATGGTCCTGTCAGCTCCCTTTTTTCTCCTCTTTAGATTCCAAGTCACTCTTTTTCTGTGGCATTTCTTTAGGATATATTCATGAATGGACCCTTGGAACCAACACACACACACACACACACACACACACACACACAAGGCAATTTGGTCACACCTACGAGGCAGATAAAGCTGAAGGGAGCCTGCAGAAGGATCTGGAGATAAAAAGTCCGGTATCTGGGCAGGTAACACCCAATTACAAAAGAGCAGTGTTGACTTACACTTTTCCTTATCGGGGGAATCAGGTATTTGTGTAAATCAGAAAAGGATTTGATGGATACTACTTCATTGGAGTCTCCAGCCAAAGGACAGGTTTGGTTAAACAAAATATATATTCTCCTTATCTACAGTGGCCACTATCATGAAACTCCCTGTCTCCCTTCTACTCCTCCAAGCCTTATAAAAATGAGGGCCTTATCTCGAGTTTGTAAGAGCCTAACATCTAGCAGGGTCTGTGCTAAAATCACTCTGACAACGCCGCAGCTCAGGCTCAGCTCGGGCCATACCGGCAGACGGATGATCTTGGCTTATCTCCAATTGTCCGGGCCATAAATGTCTTTTTCTTAAGATGCTTGTTTAGACTACCCCAGGGGAAAAGAACAGGTAAAATCTCGCCTGATGGGAGAAGATCTGCAGACTTGCTCTGTGACGTTCAAGGGCCATGGTGGGAGAGAGCACAGCTCCGAGGAGGAGAGGAGGCCGTTGGTCGCCACCGCCACCAACGCATCCAGTAATGAGAATGCCTGCAACAATGATGAGATGGGGAGCCCCAGGCAGGGCAGGCTTTGGGTAATAAGACATAGGGATGGGGACAGACTCAGAAAAGAGAAGAGGGTTCAAGTGGGGAGAGCGACTTGCATTAGATAAGACGAAGTTGCTGAGATGTTGGGTCACTTCTCAAAGAAGCTGGTGGCCTCTCAAGCTTGGTGTCAGGCAATCACTGGGGGTGGCGGGCGGACTTCAGGTGGAGGCGTCAAAGACCTGCGTGAAGCTCTGCCCCTGACCTGCTGGGAGCCTTGAACAAGGCCTTCTCCCTCTCTCGACTCCAGAACTGGTCTTTCAGGACCATGCTCCATGGTGCTAGGTGTCCCGAGGTGCAGGAAGGCAGCAACCCATGACTGCATTGCTCGGGCTTGAGGTAGATGGCCCCGGAGCTCACACAGGGCATGCAGGGAGCCAGGGGAACACTGTTCCCCCTTGAGTCTTTTCCACTGATCCAACTTGACTTGGCCTTTTCTCTGGCTTCTAGGCGTACTTGTTTTTTGAATACAAGTAATGAGCTTGTCACAGTGAAAACCCTGGGGCAGCCTGGAATGACCCAGGAGCATCCTATGAGAGCAATACAGCACCCCCACCCTTCCCCCAAAGAGGGGCGTCTAATCTCATGCTTCAAATGACCCAGTGACACAGATGCCTCTCTCTTCCTGGGGAAACAGCTTCAGAACTAGGCTGGGTGGTCTGAATCTTCCCTCTAGCCACTTGGTCTAAATATGGTTTCCCTCCTTAGTTTTAATTTGCATTTCCTTAATAGTTAGTGATGCAGAACATCTTTTCAGGTGCTTATTGACCTTTCTTATGTCTTCTTCTTCTTCTTTTTTAAAGATTTTATTTATTTGACACAGAGAGAGAGCGAGCCAGAGAGGGAACACAAGCAGGGGGAGTGGGAGAGGGAGAAGCAGTCTTCCCTCAGAGCATGGAGCCCGACATGGGACTTGATCCCAGGACCCTGGGATCATGACCTGAGCCGAAGGTAGATGCTTAACGACTGAGCCACCCAGGTGCCCCTCTATGTCTTCTTTAGAGAAATGTCCATTCAAGTCCTTTGTTCAGTTTTTAATGGGGTTATTTGTTTTTTCTCTGTTATTACTGAGTTGCAGAAATAAATCTTTTTTTTTTTTTTTTTAAGATTTTGTTTTAAAGTAAGCTCTATGCTCAAAGTACGGCTTGAACTCACTACCCTGAGGTCAAGATTCACAAACTCTACCACCGACTCTGCCAACCAGGTGCCCTTAGTTGTCGAAATTCTTTAGAGATTCCAGATGTTAACCTCTTATGAGATATAGGATTTGCAAGTATTTCTCCCATTCTGTAGGTTCCCTTCCCAGTCTGTGGATTGTGTCCTTGGGCACACAGAAGTTTTAAAGTTTGATGTAGTCCAATTTATTTTTCTCTCTCGTTGCCTGTGCCTTTAGTGCCATCCTTTCTTAGTTTAAAGTCATTCTTTTTGGTTCTGGGAAGGCAATCAGGGCTCAGAACATTGGCCCAGCTTGGAGAGAGAAGGATTCTGTCCTGTATCTCCACAACATTTACTGTCCTGTACTTGGAGGGACAGATGGTGACAATCCAGGACTGTCTTCTCTCCGAAGCCACGGGCAAAATTTGAGATTCACTCTTGGTGTTTAATTTCCTTTCTGCTCAGCCAGCTCAGCCTTATTTCAACTATGGTGTCACCTTTCATCCCAAAGCCACAATTTTCTGGATTTTTTGACTCTTAAGAGACACATCATAGAGACCACAGTTGTGGACAACTTCAGGGTCCTTACGGTGTCAAATGGAAGGATTGTGAGACGTGGGCTGGACTCAGAGAGCCAGGGATGCAGGGATTTTCATGAACATGGGGCCCCAGATGGTGATGGAGAACAGAGCATCATAGCCCTGTGCTCCTCTGACCCAATGGGTCCTGGCGCGTGTGCGTGTGTGTGTGTGTGTGTGTGTGTGGCAGAGAGACAGAGAGAGAAAGGGAAAGATTGTAGCTACTTTGTTTCTTCCCCAGGGAGAAGGCAGACCCTTCTGTTCATATTTGGGCCAGAATCTGCCTTTTTCCTTCAAAGCTGATTCTGCTTTGAGAACTCTCTGACTGTGGCTCAGCTTCAGATACAAGCCTGTAACTCATTTTGTTTTTACTCTGAAAAATTCTATTTTAACAATGAAATTATTCCATGCACAGGACAAATGGAGGAAAATAGAAACATACAAAAAAGAGAGCAGAAGCCAGCCCTAAAACCTCTGTTGGGATGTAGCCTCACATTACATTCCAATGTTTTCCTCTCCAGGTTTGGTAGAGGGAGGGGTGGGCCGGTATGCAGAAAGACAGTTAGGCAGACAGACATAGCTGCATAAGGGGGTGCATATTTTCATAGTTGATGTCGTCCTATATTTCATTCCTTCTATCCCCCCAGACCTCCACAACTCTCAGCTTCTTATCTCATCCATAAAACAGAAGACATCCATGTGCTCCTACCTCAATATCCACCCACCTACTTCTCTCAGGGCCTGTCTGTGACCCTTCTTCCCATCTGCATGTGGCCTCACTGCTCTTGTTCTTCTGGAAGGCCTCTCTCTCCTCCCCTGTGGACTGGACCCCATTCCTTCCCGATGCTCAAGGGTGGCTCGTACAAACCTCCCTTCTCTCCTTTGACTTATGCATTCTTTCTCTCCTTCTGGATCATTCCTGCTGCCATCAGCCATGGTAGAATAGCTACCTTCTTTCAAAACTAAATTCTCTCTTACTTGTCCAGTCCGCTGAAAGCAGGAGATAAACCACGCACATTCTGTGAAGGAGAAGTAGGTACATTCAGCTGTAGTGCACTGAGGTTGTGGGAGGTGATTCTGGAAGGGGAGGCTGGCTTTGAGAGCTTTATTCCAGAAAAGATAGGGAATCACTTTGGGTTTTTGAGGAAGGGGGGCATGGAGGCTTCCTGCGTTGGCTTGCTGAGGTTGGTTAGCAGCAGTGGGGAGGGAGTCAGGAGAGCCGTTGGCTGGTTGGTGCCCCAGCCAGGCCAGAGAGGACCAGGTCCCCAGTGACGGAGGTAGCTGTGGAACGCAGGAGAAATGCTCTGCAAGAGACCTGATCTATTACGAATTTTTAAGTCACGAAAGTAGGTTGGAGATGAGTGGAGAAGTGAGGAGTAAAAGACACCTCCAACAGTGGTGGAGGAAATATTTATGAAAATGGGGTGCTCTCACTTCTTAAAATAGGCCTGAGAGGAAGATGAAAAGACAGGTGGTTTCTAAAATGTAGAGGTATGAAGCGGATTCTGGAATGTTCCCACCAGGGAGAGAAGTGATAAGGGTTTTGTCAACTGGGCCTTTCCAAGGGTCAGCTAGAGTGACTGACGGTGGGTGAGAGGTTCTCTGGGCACCAGAGACTGGCCCTGCCCTTCCGCCAGTGGGACCTCTCCCATGGAAGGGGTAGGTGGTATATGGTGACACACAGTGCTGAGGAGGTGGGGAGGATGCTTCAGGGGAAGGGCCCTTAGTTTGATTCTCCTTCGCTTACAAACAAGGTGAAAGAGGTCCCACGGAGGGGATTTGTTGGGGAAGCAGGAAAGAGGTCTTGGGGAGGAAGAAGTCTAGGATCCAGGAGGGAAAATGAGTGGTGGGGAGGGCTTATGGTAAGGATTGGGGGCAGCTCTGGACACTTATGAGTAACCAGGCAGCTGGGAGTGAGGAGGCAGGATGAGGTGGGAGATGGAGAAGAGTCCAGAAGATGTCACTCGGGGAGAAGTCCTTTTGCAAGTGGACAAGAAGGTCTCAGAGGGGAGCTGTCGAGCTCTGCAAGGCCTCTTGGGTTCATCTCTTTGTTTAGGTGAAGGGTGATATTTTCACTTCTGAACTTGGAAAGTAGGACCCCTCCCAACCTCTTCCCTGAAAAGGGAGCCCCAATGGCCAATTGGTTATTTCTTTCTTTCTAATCCTGTAGTTTTATGGGGCCGTAAATGAGGGCAGCAGGGAATTAAAGAAAAAGGTGTAGCCAAGACAAATAGCAGAGTCCTTGCCCATGTGGCACTTGCAGTCTAAAGGTGTGCCTGATGCAATCTCACGGCCGTGTGTGTTCCAGGAGGTCAGGGGGAAGCCGCCCTGGGCAGTTTGGGGCAGCCAGGATGTCACTGGGAGGGACAGGTGGCCTCAACCCACAAGGAATGACTGGAGCGGTGAGGGGACAAATGGCGGGTTGGCACAGGTGGGCACAGGCAGGGAGCAGGATGGTGGAGTAGCTGGAATGAAGCAGAATGGGAGGGACCCAGAGGTCATCTTTATTTGGGAGGAGCTTTTGTTTGGGGGCTGTAGTTGAGTGGACAGGACCAGGGGGCAGAAGACTCAAATAAGGCCAGCAGGTGCCCAGCTGTATGGCAGGAGCTGCCAAGTGCCCCTACCCCTGAGAGGTGGCTGCCGATTCTGCATGTCTTCCCCGGGGGGACCGCCCCTGGGGAGTTTGGGGATGTGCTGAACCCTGAGGAGAAGAAGGGCCCGTGCAGGTGTGACAGGGAACCATCTCCCCTCCTCACCCTTCAGTCCCCTCTCCCCGCCAACTAAAACAAGTTAGTGAGAAGTAATCTGGACATTGAGGGACTTTAGCAAGATCTGGAAGTACAGAAGTGGAGAAGAGGATGTCACCCTAACAGATCTGTTGGAGGTGTGGCGTGGGTTTGTTAGTGGTTTTCTAGTGCAGGCCAGTTGGTGTTGGATTCCCCAGCCGAGAGGGGTGACTTACCAGGCCTCAACACGGTGTGTGAAGGGTCTTATAATCCGTATGCTCCACCTTGAAGACATCATGCTGAGTGAAATAAGCCAACCATAAAAGGACAAAGGCTGCATGATCCCACTTTCATGAGGTTCCTGCAGCAGTCAAATCCCCAGAGGCAGGAAGTAGAATGGGGGCTGCCGGGACAGGTGGGAGGGGGAGTGGGGAGTTCGTGTTTCCTGTGGACAGAGTTTCAGTTTGGGAAGACGAGAAAGTTCTAGAGATGGGTGGCGCTAAGGGCTGCACCACGATGAGAGTGTACCTAATGCTATTGAATAGTACACTTAAAAATAGTTAAGATAGTACATCGTATGGAGAGCATACATTTTTATTTATTGGATTTAAAAAAATTTTTTTTATTTATTTGACAGAGAGAGCGAGCGAGAGAGAGCATAAGCAGGGGAGCGACAGGCAGAGGCAGAGGGAGAAGCAAACTCCCTGCTGAGCAGGGACCCCAATGCGGGGTTCGATCCCAGGACCCTGGATCATGACCTGAGCCTGAAGGCAGAGACTTAACTGATGGAGCCACCAGGCATCCCGCTTGCATTTTAAAATGCATTTAAAATATCTGAAAATCACTCGGCATTGACTTTCTTCCCTCCCGATCTTGTTCTGACCTTATTTGTTCTCTGAGCCAGTGGATGGTGGCTGATGGGGAGTCAGGCAACCTGTCACCATCTGGTCATAATACATGGATAAACCCGACTCTGTTTTCAAGTCGGTCTCCTCTGTTGGCGGGCGGGGGGCGGGGGGCAAACCTCTGGAGCCTGCTCACCTCTGGGGGAAAGGTGGAAGTCTAGGCCCGAACCTGCAAAGTAGAGGCCCAGGGTCTGAAGCCACAGCACCTTTTCCCCTTTCCCCTACCCCCACTGCAGCAAGGAGGCGAGAAATGGAAATGGAGGGTGTTGGTGAGAAGCAGCTGGAGGTGGAGTCTGACATGTCTGGGTTTGCATCGCCATCATTAATGGGCAAGCTGCTAACCCCCCGTAAGCCTTAGCTTCCTAATCTGTAAAATGGTCTCCGTATTATATATCCCTCAGGATCTGGAGAGTTCTTTAGTATAAAATATATAAAACACGGAGGGAGGCAAACACCTTACCTTCCTTAGCCACCTCCCCTACTTTTTAATGGAGTATGTCTTAGGGGGTTCAGGCTGCTGTAACAGAATACCATAGACTGAGTGTCTTAAACAACAGGGGTTTCTTTCTCTCAGTTCTGGAGGCTGGGAAGTCCAAGATCATGGTGCCAGCAGGTTCCGTGTCCGGTGAAGACCCACTTTCTCATAGACAGCTGTCTTCTTGTTTTGTCTTCATATGGCTAAAGGGGTTAGGGAGCTCTGTGGGGTCTCTTTTACAAGGGTTTTAATCCTGCTTATCACTCCCCAAAGGCCTCACCTCGGCATACCTTCACTTTGGGGCTTAGGATTTCAACATATGAATTTTGATGGAATACAAACACGCAGATCGTTACAGTATAATTTAAGAACTACACAGAAAGCACCTTCCTTTCCCTTGAGATTTTTAAGAAGAGGACAGATGTCTTTCTGCCATGGAGTTTTGTGGGCCGGGGGTGGGCAGGATATCTTCTGTGAGTCCTTTGACCCTAAAATCCGGATTTTCACAGGTGTGGCCTTTCTGTGTGTGAGGGCTTCTTCAGGACTTTTTCTGATTGAGTTTATGGCTGTCTCTATGAAAACCCCACGTTCCACCAATGAGCAGCGAGTTTATTTTTTAGCCAATCGGCTGTCGAGGGGAAGACCTTGCAATAGCCCCGGGCTCACCGCCAGCCCTTAGCCGCTGAGGCCCAGAGTTGGCGGCCATCAGAACAGGTGTCCTGACCTTCCCACAGTCAGGTCGAAGTGACCTCCAACCAGCTCCAGGCCAGAAGCCAAACGAGGTGAAGCCGGAAGTATTGTCATCCAGACTTTGTTTTATATGATGTAAAACATCGAAGCACTAGGAACCGTACAGAACTTGGGAATCCAGCGGAAAAATACACAGGAAGGCTGAACATTCCCACTTTTAACCAGCATGAGTAGGGAGTGTAAGTGTTTTGTTTATGCTTTTCCACTAAGGTGAAAAGAGCTGAGGGAATAAAAAATAATGAGAGGACGTGGGAGAATTCGGGCTCTTGTGCATTATTGGTGGGAATGTAAAACGGAGCGACCACTGTGGAAAGTTCCTCAAAAACAGTTAAACATGGAGTTGCCATTTGATCCAGAAATTCTGCTTTGGGGCATATATCCAAAAAAAATTGCAAACAGGGGTTCAAAGAAATATTCACGTGCCCATGTTCAGAGCAACGTCACTCACAATTGCAAAAAGGTGGAAGGAACCCGTATGTCCATCAGTGGATGAATGGATAAAGAAATGTGGTCCAGCCATACCCTGGCATATTATTCCGCCTTGAAGAGGAAGGACGTTCTGACACAGGCTCCGACATGCATGAAACTCAAGGACATGATGCTGAGTGAAATAAGCTGGCCACGAAAAGAGAAATAGTGTGATTCCATTTGCTTGACATTTCGAGAATGGTCAAGTTCATAGAATTCAGAAAATAGAATGGTGAGTGCCAGGGGCTGCAGGGAGGAGTCAGTGAGAGGTTGTTGTTTAATGGATAGAGAGTTTCAGTTCAGAAAGATAAAAAGAGGTCTGGAGGGGTGCCTGGGTGGCTCAGTAGTTAGGTGTCTGCTCAGGTCATGATCCCAGGGTCCTGGGCTCGAGACCCATATCGGGGTCCCTGCTCTGCGGGAAGCCTTTTTCTCCCTCTCCCTTTCCCCCTGCTTGTGCTACCTCTGTCGCTGTCTCTCTCTCTCTGTCAAATAAATGGACAAAATCTTAAAAAAAAAAAAAAAAAAAGAGGCCTGGAGATGGATCCTGATGATAGTTGCCTAACAGTGAATGCCACTGAACTGTATGCTTACAAGGAGTTAAGAAGGTAGGTTTTTGTTATGTATATATTTTACCACAGTTAATTAAAAAAAAAAAAATAGAGCTGTGGCCATGGATTGGTGCAGAATTTACTCAGGAGGTTCTGAGGGATGGGTGGCCTCTGTTCTTAAGGAAAGGCTGATGGGGAAGACGTCTTCTCCCCAGAGAAGGTGCAGGTAGACATGGGCAGGGAGCGAGTCGGTGGGGTTTGCTAGAGGCAGGGTGGGGAGGGACCTAAAGTTCCACTCCTTTGTTTTAGAGAAGTAGAGGGAGGGGGTTGTGGTTGAGTGGAGGGAGCAAAGGGGTAGAAGACTCAGTTCCCTCATCTGGAGGATGGGGTTTGCAAGCCCTCTTCTTAACCATGGTCCTTAGGACACAGGTCCTCTAGACTTTTGGTGTGTGGGTCATCTCTTGGCTTCAGTCCTGGGAGGAGTTCGCCCATGCAATCCTCAGTAGGACTTCGGGGGCTGGGGGAGGATGTGGGCTGAGCCCCAGGGCAGATGCTGCCATCGATTGGTCTAGATTCTCTCTGGTGTCCCTCAAAACTCTTCCTCATCTCACCCACTGGCCCACCTTCTGTGTTGCTCCTCTCAGCTTTGTGTCTGCCACCCTCGTCAGCTGTCCCCTGCTGGACGCAGTTCCTCTTCCTTCATGCCCCAGAGCACCAGAGAAATCCCCCTTTTGTGTGAGACTGACTTTTCCTGAAGGCCTGGGTGCCACGGAGGGGAAGTTCATCTCGCAGGATAGCATGGCAGACACACTTCAGTGCGACAGTGGGCAGTATGGTTCTAGGGTTCTGTGGCTCCCTCATGAGAGAATTTTCTCTCACAAGAGAATTTAGCACCAACTGCCATGTTGTACCCCCTCTCCCCAGACCCTCCTCCTGCTCTCACCTTTCCTCCTGCCCAGACTCTTTGTTTCCTCCTGGTCAGATGGCACAGAAACACAAATTTCCTCTGACCTTACCACGCGTGGCAGGTTGGCTGGGCAGCTCTGTGTCTAGCTGCCATACTTCCCGAGGGCTGAGGTTGGGGATATGGGAGGTACTACACACCTTTCTCTTCTGAGACGCCCCTGTCAGGTGTCTCCTGAGAAGGTAGGGAGGTGATGTAGGCATAGAATGAGGCTCAGATACAAGCAATGAGCCTCCTCATTGGCCCTGATTGGAGGGCTGCTTCCCTGATGAGTGGGGCCCTGGGGCCGTAGCTGCAGGGCACATGCATGGGTGACAGGGTCAGGACAGCCCCCATGCCCTCCCAGCGGGCCTGGACTCTGCAGCAGCACAGGAGATGGGCTCTGTCCCGAAGCCTGGGGCTGGGTTCCTGGGGTGGAAGCCGAAGGCCCAGATGGAAAGCTCAGCTGCCACGTGCAGAAGGACACGGATTCTTCACCTGTTCCTTGTTTGTTCTGGGATTCAAGGTGAGGGAGGTGCCATAGCCTTGGGGTGAGGAGGTCAGGTCTCAAGTAGACACATGAATCCTGGTTCTGCCCCATCTCAGCTAGGCCACTGGGCAAGTTAGCCCTTCTGTGTCTTCTGTGAAGCATAGAGCTAGTAATGGTTACGTCATGGGGCTGTTTGTGAGGAGGCAGTGACATACTGTGGATAAAAACCTTTGGTATACAGGAAGTGCTCAGCAAAGCTCAGATGCAGGCATGATGATGGTTATCATGGAGTTGTGCCCAAGTGCCTGGGTTGAAGAAGGTGCAGCCTGGTAGGGAGGCCAGATAGGTCATGTCACTAGGGAAATCCAGCCCATCGGCCCCTCACCACTTCCATCCTGTTACTGAGAACACGCAGGACACAGATTGGCCTCCTCTGCAGCCCTGCCCCCTCGCTCCCCTCTGCCTTCTCCCCATAGGAGGCTGAAGTGAGGGTAGGGTGGCTGGAGAGGCTCCAGTCTTGGTTCCAGGGACACTGTTCAAGAGCTGGGGTTGGGTGGGCAGTGGAGCCAGCCAGGAGACCTTGGCAGGTGATCTGGGGTGGGTGAGCACAGTCAGGTGTTAGGCTGTCATTGCAAGGAGCCGGAGTGAAATGAAGACGCTATTAGGCACTGAGATGGGCATTTGTGAATCTTCCTTGGAAAGTTGAAGCAAAAGGAGAGATGTCTGCCTTCGGGTGTAGGTTCAGAAATCACAGTTCCCGTTGTTGTGAGGTGGCCAGGATGATGTCCCAAGTCCTTCAGCTTTGTTTAATGCTCAACAAAAGATACTCTTTGCCATTGGGCACCATCCCTGAGACAAGGAAGTTGTGGGCATGTGGGCCAAGAGAGACATCCCAGAAGAAGAGGTGGGTTCTGAAGGATGGATAGAAATTTGAAAGTTGGCGATGCCAGAGGAGGGTACCCTGGACGCAGAGACCAGTGCCTGCTAAGTGTTTGGTGATTTAGCCCCTTTGCTTCTGCTCTTGTTACCACGCCACTGAGCGCTGCAGCCCATGTTAGCTTAGGCCTGCTGCTTTACTGCCAGCTGCTGAGACCTGGTCTGTTGTTCCCACTGGTGTTACCAGGGTTGTTTCAATGGCAGTGCTCCCTGGAAAAGGGTACCAACATCCCTTCCCCATATAGTCTATGCATTCTGATGCTGAAGTCTTAGGGAGGAGCAGGGGGGAGGGTCGGTGGGCAGAAAGGAAGGAAAGCATACAATATGAATACAAGTGCTTCTACAAAGGGACATGAGGAGACTTTTTGGGGTGTTGAATATGCTATTGCAAGTCTGATGATGGTCTCATACATGTGTCAAAACCCATCAGATTGTAGGGGTACCTGCGTGGCTTGGCTGATTAAGCATCTGCCTTTGGCTCAAGTCAAGATCTCAGGGTTCTGGGATCGAACCCCACGGGGACACTACTCAGCGGGGCATCTGCACCTCCCTCTGCCCATCCCCACCAAGCTTGTGCTCTCTCTCTCTCACTCTCTCTCAAATAAATAAATAAAATCTTAAAAAAACTCATCAAATGGTATACTTAAATGGTGCAGCTTTATTATACAGGAGTTATGTTTCCATAAAGCTGTTAAAAAAGAGTTTATTGGTGACTCAAAATTTGGGGTTGCTTTTTTAACATGTTTATTTTTTCAGTGTAAAACTAATACAGGATCACCAGAGAAATTTAGAAATTCATGAAAGCAGGAAAAATGAAGCAAATCACAATCTGTTTGTTTTTGTTTCTTGGTGGGGGAATCATTGTTACCAAACCCACATCTGTGCCTGAGGCTCACTGGTGACCGGGGCTCCTGCCCAGCATCACTGGACCAAGATGCTCAGTCATCCTGAGTGTGGGGTCCCCTGGCACCTGTGTCCTGCAGATGTCCAGCTGCTCCCCCACCCTGAAATTCTGGCCCAGGAAGTCTGAGACGGAGGTCTGGAAGCTGAGTTTTTAAAACCAGGGGACGTCTGGGTGGCTCAGTCAGTTAAGCATCTGTCTTTGGCTCAGGTCATGATTCTGGGGGCCTGGGATTGAGCCCCATATTGGGCTCCCTGCTCAGCAGGGAGTCTGCTTTTCCCTCTCCCCCTGGCCCTCCCACTCCCCTTGCTCAGGCACTCTTGCACACGCACATGCACTCTCCCTCTCTTTCTCTCAGAAGTAAAATCTTGGGGAAGAAAGAAACACCGTATTCCCAGGAAACTCTGATCCAGGCAGTCCACAGCCTACTTTTTGAGAAATGCTAAAATAAAGAGTGAATCACAAAGCCCTGATAGTCCTCCATCTTTTCTCTTTTAGTCCCAACCACGCTAGCAATACCTCGGATACTGTGATGGAGTCACAGCTGTGTGGTGAGAGAAAACTAGCTGATTCTAGTCTTAAGGGGCCTTGTAGTAGCAGGGGAAGTACTATTAATGGTAGTAATAGTAATGGCAATATTAATGGCAGCAGTACTAATATTTGTTTAAAGATTTATTTATCCTGGGGGTGCCTGGGTGGCTTAGTTGTTAAGTGTCTGCCTTTGGCTCAGGTCATGGTCCCAGGGTCCTGGGATGGAGCCCTGCATGGGGCTCCCTGCTCCGCGGGAAGCCTACTTCTCCCTCTCCCACTCCCCCTACTTGGTTCCCTCTCTTGCTGTCTCTCTCTCTGTCAATTAAATGAATATATAAAATCTTTTAAAAAATAAAAAGAAAATATAAAAAATAAAGATTTATTTATTCTAGAGAGAGAGAGAGAGAGACAGCACAAGTGGGAAAGAGAGAGAATCTCAAGCAGACTCCTCCCAAGCATGGAGCCTGGTACAGGGTTCAGTCTCACAACCCTAAGGTCATAACCCGAGCTGAAACCAAGAGTCAGTCACTCTGTAGACTATGCCACCCAAATGCCCCAGTAGTAATGCTAATATTAATGATACTAATAGAAGCGCTAATACTAATGGTTACAATAGTAGTGGCAATGTTAATGGTAGCAATAATAGTAGGAATATCAATGGTAGCAATAGCTAGCATTTATCGAGCTAACGCATCCAAGGCACTGGTTCAAGACCTCTCTGTGTGTTCTCCCAGCATTAATGGTTAAGAGCAAGTTGCCACAGTTAGATGTCTCAGTGTGGACTCCACCCTCCCACCACTAGTTGAGCAGCCTTGGGCAAGTTACTTAAAAGTCTTAAGTTTCATGTGTCTCAAAGAAGATACACAGATGGTCAACAAGCACTCGGAAAGACACTCAACATCAATAGCCATTAGTGAAATGCAAGTGAAATTGACACTGACACTCACCCCACTCACACCCGACGGGATGGCTGCAATCCGAAAAACAGAAACTCAGTGTCGGGGAGGATGTGGAGAAATCGGAACCCTTGTGCACTGTTGTTGGGAATGGCTGGGGCAGCCATTGTGGAGAACAGGGTGAAGGATCCTCAAAGAATTGAACATAAAATCACCATTAGTCCCATTTCTGGGAATAAACACAAAAGAACGGAAAGCAGAGACTCCAACGGCTATTGTATACCGTGTTCACAGCAAAATCCAAAATGGCCAAAGATGGAAACAGTTACTTGGTGTAACTCAAGTGTTAGTTGATGATATAAACAAAATGTGATATATACGTACGATGGAATTCTACTACTCACAAGGAAGGACATTGTGACATAGGCCACATAACCTCCTTGAGGAAGTTATGTCAGTTGAAATAAGCCAGTCGCCAAGAAGACTGTATGATTCCACATAGATGAGGTACCTAGAGTAGTCAGACTCATAGAGGCAGAGTAGAAAGGTAGTTGCCAGGGGCTGGGGGAAGGTGGTGAGGTGGGGGTTATCATTCAATGTCAGTTTGGGAAGATGAAAATGTTCTGGGGGCACCTGGGTGTCTCAGTCAGTTAAATGTCCAACTCTTGATTTCGGCTCAGGTCTCGATCTCAGGGTTGTGAGATCAAGTCCCGCATCGGGCTCTGTGCTCAGCAGGGAGTCTGCTTCAGATTCTCTCTCTCCTTCTGCCCCTCCCCCACTGCCCTCACTTAAAAAAATGTTCTGGAGCTGGGTGGGCATGATGGTTGCACAGCAGTGTGAAGATACTTCATGTCTCTGAGCTATACATTTAGAAATGGTTAAGGTGGTAAATTTCATGTTATATATTATTTTGTAGTTAAAAGGAGAGAGGCGGGAAAAACTCCCAAGTTTCAACTTCTTCCTTTCTAAAATTGGGCAAAACCTCTCCCTACCTTCAAGGACATGAGGGTTGAATGTGTGAACATGTCTAACAGCTGAGAAAAGCAGCCAGGGTTGTTAGTTTCATCTCACGCGCTGGTGCCTGGGGATGGTCAGCCCTTTTGTGGGTGACCTTTGGCACATCTCTGCACATCACTGGGCCTAAGTTTTCCCACACAGAAAAGAGGGGCTGGGATCATTGCCAAGGTCCCTGTCCTCCCCGAACTGTGATGTTCCACGCCAGCCACCCGTGGGAATCACCCTCCCAGACCCTGGAACTGACATCTCAGGGGCAGGCTGGACCCTTTCTTCTGCTGGCAGTGAGGGCTGGGACTGCTCTGCTGAGACCGTCAATGCTGGAGTGATGTGGGGTAAGCCGGGGTGTGTGATTCACGATTCCCCACTTGGGGAAGCCCCAGAGGAGCTCGTGTTCGATGGCCCTTTCTCCTATGGGCTTCTGACAAGTGGTCCTGGTGTGTGCAGGCTGTACACGTCAGCACAGTGGGGTGGGGTCATCCACACATCAGTGTGTTGTCCATACGAGCTGGAGGTGGGAACGCAGAAGGGAGGGGACACAGTGCTGAATGTCATGACCCTCAGGGACAAAAGACAAGAGGAGCCCTTACCACATTGTAGATGGCGGCATTTTTCCAGCCTTGCCTGCACACCGGGGAGGCTTACAAGATTACTGGCGCCTGAGTCTCTCTCCCAAGGCTCTGAGTTCAACTGTCTGTGGATGGCCTGGGCCCTCGGATTTTTCAAAGCTCCCTTGGGAGCTGCTAGAAAGCCACTCCTTTGGGGCCACAGAGAGGAGGCCCCAGCCCAGGTTTGCTGGGCTGGGCCTAGTCCAAGGGCCGTGTGGTGTGTGAGGGAGGCTACCTGTAAGCTGTTTATTGCCTGCTTGAATTACTGGGTAAATATTGACCCGAGGCTCTGGTGTCCCAGGAGCTACCTGTTGTTTTCACGGTGGTGGGGACACCTTAGGCTTGAGCTCTGCCAGACAAGAGATGGGCAACACAGAGGTCAAGCGTGTCCCTGAGGAACCGGGTGCCAGCTCCTCCAGAGGAGACTGGGCTTGGCGGGCAGGCACGTTGATGTGCAGGGGAAGACCAGGCAGTGGTCAGGCTACTGTGGCTCATCTGAATGATGAGAACTTTGGCAAGTGTTTGAAGCTATCTGAACCTCAGTCCCTCCACCTGTACAACAAGGACAGCAGTAGCTCCCCGTGGAGTTACTGTGAAGATAAAACAGCATGCTGCACATAACATGCCTGTCACATAGTAGTTGCTCAATAAATGTGTTTTTTTTTTTTTTCCCTTCTGGACTAGAGAACTAGCTGGCATGGTCTGTGGGAAGTTGCTGCAGTCCTCCCGTCGTCAGGTGGGTGTGTTACCCAGTGAGAAGCTGATGGCCCTTGGGCTGAAGGAGACAGAGCTCATTCCCATCCTGTTATGGGTTAATTTGTGACCTTCCATCACCAAACTCCTATTTTGAAGTCCTAACTCTCAGTACCTCAGAATGTGGCTGTGTTTGGAGATAGGGCCTTGGAGAGGCAATTGCATTAAAATGAGGTAATTGGGGTGGGCCCTGATCCAATGTGACTAGTGTTTTTATAAGAAGAGGAGATTAGAACACAGACGCGTACAGAGGAAAACTACGAGAGGACGGGGGGGCGGGGTGGGTGGGGAAGATGGCTGTCTGCAGGCCAAGAGAAAGAGGCCTCAGGAGAAACCAACCCTCCTGACACCTTGATCTTGGACTTCCAGCCTCCAGAATGATGAGAAAATAAATTGTTGAAGTTTAAGCCTTCTAGTGTGTGGTACTTCCTTATGGCAGGCCTAGCCAACTCATGTACCTTCCCATAGCAAAGCTGCTCCAGACCCCCTTCTTCACCAAACACATCAACCTTTGCCCTCTTCTTCCAACTTCTAAATGCAAGACTCCCCATCTCCCTACCCGCCACCCAGAGAATCAGTCACTAAGTTCTGAAATCTCCTGGCTTTTCCCCTCATTGTCCTAACCCTCCGGCCACCTTCTCCCTCTGCATTATAGTCCCAGTGTCCTCTCATGCTTGTCTCTGCTCCAGAACATCCTCTATACTCAAGTTAATTTATCAAGTTCAAATGTGATCACATGACGGAGCCCCTCCCCACCTGCTTGGCCCAACCCCTGTGCTTCACTGCAGGCTATGCTCTAGCTGCATGGAACCCTTCACAGTTTCTGGATTGTGCCATGTTACTCTTACACCCCTGGACCCCCGATGTGGGCCCATTCCCTGAGTATTGTCCTCCTTTTCCTGCTGTCAAACTCCTATTCATTCTTTACAGACCCTTTGCAGTGCTCCCTTCTTGGAAGGCCTCCTGGACGTTCCAGGAACACGATTGTCCCTTTCCCTTCTCTCTGCCTCCCCAGTCCTGTGCACAACCACTTGCTATCATTTGCAGATGCTCTGGTTCTGTGCCTTTCCTCCTACAGAGAGCATGAGCTGATGAAATCAAGGACCTTGCCTTATTTATCTCACATTCCAAGCATCTTGCCCCATGTCTGATGAGCTTGGTATGAAATAGCTGCTTCTCAAATGAAGGGATTATTATTATTTTTAAAAGATTTTATTTACTTCCTTGAGAGATAGAGATAGCAGGAGAGAGAGCACGATCAGAGACGAGAGGGAGAAGCAGGCTCCCCGCTGAGCAGGGAGCCTGATGTGGATGTGGGTTTCAATCCCAGGACCCCGGGATCATGGCCCAAGCTGAAGGCAGATGCTTTAACAACTGAGCCATCCAGGCGTCCCTGTTGGTGCATTGTAGGTTATCGTGACACCAATGTTGATGTTAGAACAGAATCAGAGATGAACAGTCATTTTGGAGGATTTGTGCTGAAGGGGGTCCTGTGAGAAAATGGAGGGGTGATGGGGAGTCCTTTTCCAGTAATAAGGTTGAGGAGATTGAGTTTCTAAAATTTTGGCTTGAGTTTCCTATGAATTGGGTGTAAACCCAATGGGAGAGGCTACACCTTTACCAAGCAGAGGGTCTGACAGCAGTCGGGATCATAGTTTTCAGAAATCAGATTGGCACCCATTCCACCTCCCTCCAATTAAATCCTCTCTTTTTACCTTACTGATTTTCTCCAAAATTCCTTTGGCCCTGAAGCTTCCTCAACTCCCCCATTAAGTGTCATTTTATCAGATGTATCCACCAGCATCTGGATGTCCCTCTGTCTCCCTGCTGTCCATCTCCGTCCCATCCTACCCAGCGTGGTGGCCTGAGAAAGAACATGTTCCTTCCTATGTTGACCTTGGCCTGTTCTGGTGACCTCTCTTGGGGGTGTACTGGGCATATTTTCTGATCTCCCTGCACTCTGTTTCCTCTCTTGTAAAAACAGGGTCATAATATCCACCTCACCATGAGTGTAGAGTGATAAGCACTCAATCATGTCAGCTCTTAGCAGTCCTACAGGTCAAGGCACAAAGCTTAATTATTTAATGACAAGGTAGGAGATGGCTGGATAAGTTACCTTTTTTCTTTTTTTTTAAGATTTTATTTATTCCCTGGTGAATGCTGTGAATTGTGTAAGACTGATGAACATAGACCTGTACCTCTGAATCAAATAACACTTTATAGTTAATTTAAAAAAGATTTATTTATTTGAGAGAGAAAGAGTGAGAAGGAGAGAGAGTCTGAAGCAGACTCTGCACTGAGTACAGAGCCTGATATGGGGCTTGATCCCACAACCATGAGATCATGACCTGAGCTGAAACCAAGAGTCAGACACTTAACTGACCTAGCTACCCAGGTACCCCATAAGCTGCCTTTTCTATACAAAGCAAGGAATACCTCTTACCTGGCAAAGTAGCACAGCCCTGTAGGTCCTCCTTTCCAACCACATCATTATGTACTCCTATCCCTGTTAATAATCCAAGTCCACTGAAAGAGTAGTATATGGAGTCTTACCAGTAGAGTTACAAGATAAAATATAAGATAATCAATTAAATTTGACTTTCAGTTAGGTGATGAATAACTTTCTGTGTAAGTATGTTTCAAATACTGCTTGGGGCATACTTATAATAAAAATTATTCATGGGTCATCTGAAATTCAAATTTAACTGGGCATTCTCTATTTTTTCATGCTGAATCTGGCAACTCTGCTTACTGGCAATTGATATCTTGGGTAAGTACGTTTGTTAGACCCTTTTCAGAGAGGTTTGGTTAGGAAGAGAATGGGAGGCTCATGGAATGCCCTCTTGGTGATAACCAGCGACAAAAGATTCTTTGTTTGACAGAACTTCAGTTGGGCACCTGACCCTTTTCCTAGGCCCATCTGTGTACTTCTTTGTAAAATCTAGTTTTAACAAGAACCTTACTAAGTCAGTTTAACCACAACACCCTCATCCTCCATACCAGATCAGGATCCTGGGGCTCCACAACTCCAGGTGGTATCTGATCACCGTGGTCTGCCTTCAGCCGGAATCCCATTAGGTTGATTTTGGACAGAACCCCTCTCGCCCATGATGTTTCCTCTTCTTCTTCTGTTTGCTGACCCGCACCTTGACTACAAACCCCCACCTGCCAAGGCTGTAGTCAGAGTTGAGACCAGTCTCTCTCTCCCATCATAAATCTCCTTAGAGTCGTCCCTACACCTATCCTCATGGTCTTGGATAAAGTCTGCCTCACCATCTTCAACAAGTGTCATTGATTTTTTTCCTACCAGTGCAGTAGTCCTGATGGGTCATTGTATATAGATCGGTTCACCAGCTGAGTTTTATCTGTCATTAAACAGCTTTAAAAAATATAAGAAAGCCTAGTTCCCACTGATCCTGTTAGTTTTACATGAAACATGCTTGTAAAGCTTCTGTGCTGGCCCTTCTTCTCAAGATTTTTGGCAAAGGTGACCAAAAAATAGCTTCTGTGGAAATTATTTATTTAGTATTAATGGAGGAAAGTTAGATCTTGGCTAGACATTTCAAGTAAACAGGATCACTCTGCATAGCCTTGTTTGAAACCAGAGATTTCCTGTGACCCCTAGAGTTTTAACAAGAGCCAGAGAAGTTATATTTATAGAAACCCCGTTAATTTTACCCCCCACCTCTGCATTTAATCCCAAATACAACAAATCCTGGAATGTCTGCAGACAGTGGCCTGTTTGTTGGATGAGGCCAGGAGGTGATCCCTCGATGCAGTTGTGTTGATAAATGGAGGCTGGGCTGAGGTTGTCACAGTGAGACTGGAGGCGGATGCCAATGGGTATACAGTATTTTAAGAAGTTGCAAACACAATCAATTAATAAAAACATTAACCCCTAACACACAGTGTCTTTCGTTCAAGTTTCTTGGAGGGCTTGTTTGCAAATTGTCGCAGACTGCCTCAGCTTAGAGTGTAGGTGGAGCTGGGAATACTGTGGCTTTTTCTTATTTCTTCTTGAGCCATCCACTCCCTCCATTACTCCTGAACATTTGCTCAGGCGCTTTGTGGAAGCTGACTTTGGTGGAAGCCCCTGTTGGAGGGGTTGTCAGTTGCATAGACTGCTGTAAGCTGACTACTAGAAATTTCTCTTACTCAGGAACCTTCCTAGTCCCATGAGAGCTTGAAAATCAGAAGGGACTTCCAAAGGAAGGAGCGGGAAGGACTGAGAATTTCCAGAATCAGAGGATTCCTCCACTCCTAGCGGAGGATCAGCAAGGAACTGGGACGGTGGAGGCATCATGGTAGAAAGAGTATCAGAAGATTCAGGTCTTAGCCTTGGCCACAGGAGACCTTGGGCAAGTCACTTAGATGGTCTAACCTTTACTCTTCTCATTTTAAAAAAATATTTTATTTATTTATTTGCCAGAGAGAGAGAGAGAGAGAGAGCGTGCGCGCGAGAGAGCACAACCAAGGGGAGCAGCAGGCAGAGGTAGAGGGAGAAGCAGATTCCCCACTGAGCAGGAACCCCCCCCCCCCCCAAGCAGGGTTCGGTTCCAAGACCCCTGTGATCATGACCTGAGCTGACGGCAGACGCTTAACCAACTGAGCCATTCAGGGGCCCATTCTCATCTGTTAAACAAGGGAATAACATTGTCTATCCTGCTAGGTTGTTCCAAGGGAATTTCTAAGTGAGATAATGCATGTAGGGGAAGTAAAAATTATTGTTATTATAGTCAAAACTGTATGGGCATCTGAATTGAGGCACGTCCATTGGACCTAGCATAGTGGCATGACCCATGGAAATCACAGTCATGGGGACCTCAATGGGTCGTAATTCCAGTCTTCTCAGAAAGACCCGATGATGACATCCAGCCACACCTGTGAATAGAGCCTCACTAGTGACCTGCTATCTTTTCCAGGACCCCTTTGGGGATCGAAAGTATCCTCAGGTCACCGTGATCCTCCCTTCAGCCAATGTTTGTCCAATTACATGCAGCATTTCTTTTCAGTGATGGAGAAAAGAGATGAGAAAGGACAGAAGAGAAAATACTAGAATGTATTGCAAATAGGGTGGGTGTTGGTTTATGAAACTTTTGTTTCAGATATTTTATACATATCCATATGTATATTATATCAGACTGTAATTCAAAAGATATTTCTTCCTGTGAGTTGTGCTTTAAAACAAAACAAAACAAAACAAAAAACGCTGCTTTAAGCAAAGACAAATACAATTGCCTCACTGGGGCAGCTTTGAGTCCAAAATCCAGCCAAGGAAGTGAATGCTGACAGAGTCACTGAGGCGAGGAGCCCAGAAATGCCTTCTAGATTTGAGTCATGGGATGGTGTCATGACACCAATATTGTGACATGAAGCAGGTTCTAACCCCAGCTCTTAACTTAGTAGCTGTGAGTTTCTCTGAGGCTCATTGCCTAACCCTCAACAGGACAGGCAGACTTCTGTGAGCTCCAAGGCCTTTGCAGTGCTAACATTTTGGGGGTTGCTACATCTTTGTTCTTAGGCAACCCTCGGGCTTCCTGGCTTCCTTTCCTCAGTGTGCGAGGGAGCTGAGCCCAATGCCATGTTTGTCTTCTCACACCTCAGGACCACTTCCTCCTCCCGGGTTCTCAGACAGCTCTTCCAACATCCTTGGAGTGTTTGGAGATGGAGATATTTTCCAAACAGTTCCCTCCGCTTCTCAGAGAAAGAAGATTCTCCCTTTACACTGACTTTTTTCACCCATTTGGATAATGTGAGGGACATTTTGGACAGTTTTGGCTGGGACTTTTGTCAGTAGCAGGATTGGCAAACCCAGACATTTCCTGGCTTTGTCCTCTGTGGGGGTTCTCCAGCCACAAGGTTAACGGGCCTTCCACCTCCCAGCTGCAGGCCACTTAAATTCCCCCTGACAGAGCTGAGCTTGGTGGAGAGGGGACTCTTTCCTCACGCTCTCCTCTGTCTTCCCCTTTGACTTTCCTCCCTCTTCTTCCCCTTATTTTTCATGTCCCCTTTCCATTGAAGTCATGCTATCTCTGAGGGAGCTTCCTGCATTGTCAATCGACTTAGCGGGTCTATTTTTATTTTGGAGAAAACATTTGTAGAGGGGTAAGTAAAGCCAATCTGTGAGGCTGTATCACTTTACAGTGGCAAATTGCAAATATTATGTAATTGTTGACATAGAGGGTACATCAACCTGATGTTCTTCCACTAGGACTTTTATTTTTTAAGATTTTATTTATTTGAGAGACAGCACCCACAAGCAAGGGGAGCAGCAGAGGGAGAGGGAGAAGCAGACTCCCTGCTAAGCAGGGAGCCCAATGCGGGACTCAATCTCAGGACTCTGAGATCATGACCTGATCCCAAGGCAGATGTTTAATGGACTGAGCCACCCGGGAGCCCCTCCCCTGAGCTTTTTGATTCTTTATGTCCCCCTGAATCTGAAACCTGTTCATCTGGAATAGTTTCTCCCTGGTTTTCAGGTGGGCAATGGTGCTTCTCCTATCCTTATAAAATGCCTTCAGTAACTGTCTAACAAAACATTTCAAGACATAGCCACTAGATAGTTCAAAAGTGATAACCACCTCAAATGGTAGTAGTCAGAAATCAATTGCTTCATGGATTTTTGTTTAGAACAAATACCTCCCCTTATAATTCCAGTGAAGATTACATTCTCCAAAATTAAAAAAAGTACAAACTTTTTTTTTCCAAGTACAAACTTGGAAAAAAAAAGGACTGTATTCCCCAAATTTTACACTTTATTAATGAATTGGTATTAAAATATCTTCCTGCCTTAAGTCTTTTTGCACCCCACCGCCTTTCCTTCTGTATTAGGTTGGGTGTTGGCACCTCAAAGGGTTTTTTGGAGGACTGGGTTAGCCCCAGTCCTCCAAAAAACAGATGCCAAAATGGGTTTAATGTCTGTGGAGGGAAAATGGGGAGGGAATCGGAAAAGCTGGGAGAGCTGTCAGTCTGCAAAGCAAGTGTAAATGGAGTGAAGGAGAGGGAGAGAAGTTGGGTGGAAGTTTCTAGACTGTGATGCAGTTGAAGGCCAGTTTGAGACAGCAGGAGAGGAGTCTGTGAGCTCACACTGGCCATCAGTGGGGTCCCGCGGTCCCAGGAATACTGCCCAGTGCTCAGTCCCTGGTTGGGAGCAGCCCCCTCTAGGTTGGAAATGTGGCCATGGGTTTCAGAGCACAGAGGCTGGGGCCCCTGGTCAGCGAAGCTTTCTGTAGTTGAAGGACTGCAGAGTTCGTTCCCATGGCCTTGCTACCTGATCTGGCCATTTTTGTACCTACCTGATAAAAATCTGCCTCTTCACACTCTCTCTTCTTAAAGATACTTTGACGGGCGCCGGGTCTTTCTGTCTTGCTCTTAGTTAGGAACTTCTAACTGCAGGGAACCTGCAGATCCACTGCCTTGCTTGCAACACAGCAAATGGACCTCCTCCAGAGTTTGGTTAGCAGGTTCTGGTAGTTGGAGAAAGCAAACAGCATGGGGAGCAGCTATGTGTGACCAGGGCATTACTGGGTTAGAATGGGATGACTTCACCCCTGCCTCATTTATCATCCTGATGCCAATCTGGGCTGCATGTTCTCAAGGGAGCAGATAGGGGTCCCCTCCTTTGCAGGGACCTCAAGCACATTTTGCGTTTCAGAGCAGAAAGTGGGCTGGAGAGAGTAACCCAGCTTTTGAGATCACTCTACCCCTTGGTGATTTGGGTGAACTTGGCTCCAATCCCGCATCCCAGGCTGGGTAAGCCCACACACCTGAGAGGTGTGTGAAGGGCCACCCTCACTTCCCCATGGTGCTCCTGTCCACTGCTACATCCAGGTGTGCCAGGTCCCTTTCGCCTCCTGCAGCTAGCATCTCTTTGGACCCTTCCCTTCTTAAACAAGAAATCTAATCACACTCGGACTTCATGAGGCTAGTGAATTTACTGAGACTTTAGGTTTTATGCATAGGGATCACCACGTGGACATCCTTTTACCATCTTGTTTCCCCCTTCCTCCTTGCCCCAGGTCTTTCCAAAAACCTATGTTTTCTGTAGTATCTGGGTCCCCTAGCGCACACTCAGCCACCTCCCCCAGGGGGGGGTTAGCCTCTACTGTTGTGAATGTGACTCCTTATCCTAAAGCTGCCTTCCCCAGGTCCCTGTAATCCTGGGGAGGAAGATTCACCCTCGCCTTACCATTTTTTGGTATATCTTTTTCTTTCTTCTTTTTTTTTTTCCCACAACAATTTGAAACTCAAGAAGAGTTGCAAAAAAGATCCGAAGAACTCCCACATACCCAGATTCCTAAAATGTTGACATCCTACAGACCCACAGTACAATGATCAAAATGAAGAAATTGACATCAATGCCCTTTGTCATCTCATCTTCAGGGTTTATTCAAATTTTGCCAGTTGTTCTACTAATGCCCTTTTTCTGGCCCAGGATCCAGTTCAGGACAGGCTCATGTCTTGTAGTTAGTACCCAGGTCTCCTTAGTCTTTATTTATTTATGTATTTTTTCTATTATTGTTTATTTTTATTATGTCCAGTTAGCCAGCATATAGTACATCATTAGTTTTTGATGTAGTGTTCAATGACTCATTAGTTGCATATAGTCCTTAGTCTCTTTAATCAGAATTCTAGTTCTGGGGTCAGCAAACTTTTTCTGTAAAGAGTAGATGGTAAATCTTTTAGGCTTTGCAGGCTGTACGGCCTCTCTTACTATTATTATTATTATTATTATTATTTGCTCCAAGTGAATAGCTGTCAAATCTAGGCCAATGAAATAGATGGTCCCCGAAATACTATTTCCCTGTTCAAAGTGCCTGACCACCATCCTCATTTATTCCATGAATTCTAAGCAAACTGCTCTGATGAGTGATGAATGGGAGACATGTCTCCAGGCTATGGCTGAGTGCTCTTCATCCCAGTTTTGGGCCAGGAAGAGTGAGTGTTTTCGGAATCTGACAGCAGAGGCAGTGGGGTAGATGTGAAGCCTGGGTTGTCTGTCTCCGTCATCATTTAGGTCCGTGGCAGCTAAGGCTGTGTTCCACCCTGCCCACAGAATGCCTGGGCAACAGATTTCCTCTTCCCCAGAGTGAGACCCTTGGATTCCCAGACAGGCAGAGTCAGCTGAGGATGGGGGGTGAGGCCTCAGGGCTGGCTAGGGGGAGAATGAAGGGGCAGCCCCATGCCTCTTTAGCAATCAAAGCCAGCATTGTTCTCAAAGAGTTAACCTGCATACCAGGCTTGCAATTAGCAAGGAATAATGGGGTGTGATGGGTGTAGAACAACGGCTGGAACTGATTTTCAACCTTACAGTGAGAAACTGCCCTGCTGACTCCCCTTCCTTATTTCCTGGTAACTTGCAGGAGGCAGGCTCAGTAGAGCAGAAATCCTTGGGGGAGGGGGAGGGAAGGGCAGGGGAGCAATCTGTCTTTGAATAATTTAAACAATGCAGCACAGCCAAGCTAAATGGAGCTTATCAAATGTTACACCTCTTAAAGCTGCAATCAGAGGCGGCAGGATATTAACTATAAAGCCCGCCCTCTGCTCTGAGGGAAACCAAGGAACAGACCTGCTACTAAGTGGAAAGAAAGGGAGTTGGAAAAGTGGCAGGAGAGAACATTTGATCCATTTTGAAGGCCAGATCAATACTATGAAAGAAGAAGCAAAAACCCAAGGGCAAGAGAGGGAGATAGCATTTACTGAGCACCTGCCGTATACAGGATGACAGGCACTTTTAGACAGGATATTTTCTTCAACCTTTGTCCCAGTTCTAAAAGACATGTGCTGGTATTCATATGTGTTTTTAAATAGAAAAGCAAATCATGTAAGCCTCATTCACTTCAAATGCTAGGAAACCTTGGCCCCAACTGGTCTGAACAAAAGGATTTCCTATCCTCTCCACTCCCGCTCCCTCCAAGTCATCTACCTAGGATGTCTAACAAACCGGTTTGATGTAGGGCTCAGACAACACCAGGACTCTGTTTCTCTCCATCTCTTGGCTCTGCTTTCTGCTGTGTTGGCTTTGGACTCAGGCTCCTTGAAGAGGTAAAATGGCAGCAGCAACACCCACCCCTGGGTCTTCCAGGCTTTGTGCTCAGTGAGGAAGAAGAGCCATGTCTTCTAAAAGTTGAAGCAGAACCTCCATGTTCACCCAAGATGGAGTGACAGACACCAGATTCAACATTCAACTTCACCTTGAAAAATTGAGAAACAGGACACAGTATATGAAACAATGGCTTGTAGATGACAAATAACAGACAGTGCAGGGCAGGGATCCCTGAGAGAAGGGAAAGAGGAGAAAGTCTCTAGGCTATAACACTGGGAGGGGAGATCCAGGTGGAGATGGGCAGTCTCCTTGGGGAGGCTAGGGTTCACAGAACAGAGTAGTGGAGAGGAGACAGGTACCCAGAGAGCTAGCTTTGGAGGTCTTCCGAGGGTCCCCTCAAGTAGTCAGAAGAGCACTGACAGATGCATCATGCAAGGAAACTCCTGGAGGCCAGGAAAAGAACTCCTTCAAGAAATAGGCATAACCATCCCCAGGGTTCACATAGATTAGTGATAGTTCGTGTTCCCATAAGAGAGATTAGAACACCTGGTAATACCTGGGGCATTGGGTAGAGGACTCAGAAGGTTATGGCCTTCATAATGGCAGTAAGTCTGACTAGCCCAAGACTTAACTGCTGCGCTGGTCCTAACAGCTCTTACACACATGCCCTGAAAGGAACAAGTTGTTTCCCAGCAACTTAACTCAATCCCAGAACAAAACTCAAGAACATTGAAAGGAATGCAAAAATATCCAGGACCCGAGAAGGTAAAATTAATTCACTGTGTCTCTTAGCCAATTAAAAATTACCAAGCATGTAAAAAAGTGGGAAAATAAGACCCATAATGAAGAGAACTATCAATCAATAGAAACAGACTCAGAAGTGAGATGATAGAATTAGTAGACAAGGACACTAAAATAGTTATTATAAGTATATTCTATACATTGAAGATGATAGAGAAAAATGTGAGTGTGATATGGAACATATGAAAAGAGATTCAATGTAACTTTCAGAGATGAGAAAGAATGTCTAAGATAAAAGCTGGACAGGATGAGTTTAACAGCAGACTTGATAACCAGCAAAAAAGATTAGTGAACTTGAAGAAATAACAATGGAAACTACTTGCTATGAAACACAGAGTGGAAAACTGGTTAAGCATCTGACTTCAGCTCATGTTGTGATCTCAGAGTCATGAGATCAAGCCCTGCATTGGGCTCTGTGCTGGGCACAGATTCTGCTTGAGATTCTCTCTCTCCTTCTCCCTCTGCCCCTCCAGGCCACTCCTGCTTGTGCTATCTCTCTAAAAACAAAGAAATAAACAAAAAATAAGTAAAAGCAGCTTATTGCTAAAAAAGTATTAAGCATCATTTCCGCTTTCAACAGGTTAGTTTTTTTTTTGTTGTTGTTGATGGAGGGTCTTACCTCGACGTTGATGGCTGCTTACTGATCACGGTGGTGGCTGCCGAAGGCTGGGGTGGCTGTGGCAATTTCTTAAAATAAGACTATGATGACATTTACTGTTTGATGGACCCCCTTTTTTTTTTTCCATAAACAATTTCCCTGTAGCATGAAATGCTGTTTTATATAACATTTTTACCCACATTAGAATTTCCTTCAAAACTGAGGTCAGTTCTCAAACCCTGCTACTGTTTTATCAAATAAGTTTATGTAATACTCTAAACCCTTCGTTGTCATTTCAGTAGTCTTTATAGCAACTTCACCAGGCATAGATTCTCTCTTAAGAAGCCACTTCCTTTGCTCATCTATATGAAGCACCTCCTCATTTGTTCAAGTTTGAGCCAGACATTGCAGCAATTCAATCATATCTTCAGGCTCCACTTCACATTCTAGTTCTCTTGCTGTTTCTAGCACATCTGCCATCGCTTTCCCCATGAAGTCTTGAACCCTTCTAAGTCATCCATGAAGGTTGGAATCAACTTCTTCCAAACTCCTGTTAATGCTGATATTTTGATCTCTTCCCATGAATCACAAATGTACTGAAGGGCATCTAGAATTGTTTCATGGAATTGAAGAGTTAGGGTCTTGCTCTGGATCAGCCTTTGGCTTAAGGAAATGGGTGGCTGGTTTGATCTTCTATCCAGACCACTCAAACTCTCCATATCAGCAGTAAGGGTGTCTCACTTTCTTATCATTTGTGTGTTCACCAGTGTAACACTTTTAATTTCCTTCAGGAACATTTCCTTTGCATTCACAAATTAACTAATTTTTTGGTGCAAAAGGCCTAGCTTTCAGCCTATCTTGGCTTTCAACATGCCTTCCTCACTAAGCTTAATCATTTCTAGCTTTTGATTTAAAGTGAGAGATACGAGACTCTTCCTCTTGAACTCTTAGAGACCCTTGTAGGGTTATTAATTGGTCTAATTTCAATATTGTTGTGTCTCAGCAAATGGGGAGGCTTATGAAAAGGAGGGAAATGGAGTAATGTAGTTGGTAAAGTAGTCAGAGTATACACATCATTTATTGCTTAAGTTTGTCACCTTACATGGGTGTGGTTCATGGTGCCCCCAAACAATGACAACAAGAATATCAGAAATCACTGATCACAGATCATCATTACACATGCACTAACAATGAAAATTTTGAAATATTGTGAGAAGGACCAAAATGTGACACAGAGACACAAAATGGGCAAATACTGTTGGAAAAATGATACCTAGACACTTGCTTGAGGCAGAGTTGCTGCAAAAACACAATATCTGCAAAGTGCAGAAGCACCATAAAACAAGGTATGCCTGTCTACATTTAACTGGAGTTCCCAAAGGAAGGCAGGTGGACAAGGACTTGTGTGTGGAAAATGCTCCATTGTTGAATAATTAGATGATCCTGTTGCTCTGTGGCTTTGGACCTCTTCCACTCTTTGAAGTTGCATCTCATAATGACAATGATAATAATGATGATGGTGATGACTTATCCATTGATCATATTTGATGTGAGAATATGTATAGTGTTTAGTTTTACCCTTGCAACCACCCTGTGAAATCTGAAATTATCCTCACATTACAGATGAGGAAACAGGCACATGAAGCCTTTTTGTGCCTTGAAAGTGGAGGTGGAATAAATATATTAGGGGAACACAATTTGATTGTATAAACTCACATAGTAGTATGAGAAGCCAAGACTCTGGCCCCTGGACATTATTTGAGCTAAAGAGTAGGAATCAGGGAATATCCCTTGTTTTATTCCTAAAGTAACTTCTGTATATGGCAAATCTTTTCCAATCTCTGGCTGACTTGTTTCCTTCCTAAAATATGAAAATGTTGGAACAATTGTTCTCCTAGGATGAACATTTGAGCCATTTGTATTGTTCTCATGACTTGTGCGTTTCTTTCCTCTCAGGGCTCATATCACTTGGTAGGAAGTATCTCTTGGATGCTATGGAAATCCAGAGACCAGCTCACTTTCTCTAGCTAGAACCATAGAGAATAGTCATTATGTTGGAAAAATTAGATTTTTTTCAATATCCATAAATGCCTACAATGAAGCCTTGCATGACAATTTTGTTGGATAACTGTCAGGATGGGGAAAGGACATACAGTCAAGTCAGGTGACAGATGACTGAAGAGTTTTTGGCAGGAGATCCAAAGGAGACATGACCCTGGACTTGGGTATTTGAAAGGCTCCTCTGAAGAAGGATGGCTAGACTTTTCAGGGGACACCTTTTAGTTCTGTGGGATTGGGAGTCCATTTTTCTCCGTATCTTGAACTGTGACCTTGGGAAAAATGGACAGTAACCTCCCTCATCCCCCAAAACTTTTGGGACACCATAGCAGAGAAAGGTGTTTTGCTGAGACATAAATTGGACTCTTTTCTTGAATTGGACTTTCTTTGAATTGGATTCATCCAAAAGAGCTTGGCAGTAATATGGAGAGATGCTCAGGGCCTTTTTTATGCTTGGCTTTGTTTTCTCTGCATTTCTGCCCTGAGATTCCAGAAGACATCCTGCATGGTTAATCTAAATTCTCCTTAGCTTAAGTTAACTTCAGCTGGGTTTTGTACGTGTAACCGACTGAGCCACCCAGGTGCCCCAAGGAAGAAGTGTTAAAAACAGCACTGCAAATCTGGAGAAGACTGCTTTGGAAGGGAGTGTGTCCCTCCTTGTAAGAGGCATTGGGTATTTGGGGAAGGCAGGATGGACACAAAAGCTCATTCAGTACAAATGGGATAGATGGCAACTTATCTTCCCTCACTCCTTATTCTAATAACACAGATTATATACACATATGTTCTTTGCAAGAAAAACGTATTTCAGTCCGCACACACAAGTTAGTT
The DNA here is from genome assembly GCF_010015895.1 of Lontra canadensis. Lineage (NCBI taxonomy): Eukaryota > Metazoa > Chordata > Mammalia > Carnivora > Mustelidae > Lontra > Lontra canadensis. The sequence continues at coordinate 17,817,463 of NW_022631004.1, read as the reverse complement.
TTCGAATGTGTCTTGGGGTGGGCTCTTTTGGATGCCAACTAAATACATCTCTCAGGACTTGAGTAGTCATTAATAATGTTTGATCATGATAAAGAACATTTTGTGCTTTCCTGGTTTTCTTTGGCCCAAGAATTGTTGAGTTTTGGGTTGTAGAAAAGGAAAGAAACAGTATTTTTTGAAAGTTTTGAGCTACCCTGGAAATAAACTCATTCAGGGGCGCCTGGGTGGCTCAGTGGGTTAAAGCCTCTGCCTTCAGCTCGGGTCATGATCTCAGGGTCCTGGGATCGAGCCCCACATCAGGCTCTCTGCTCAGCGGGAAGCCTGCTTCCTCCTCTCTCTCTCTGTCTACTTGTGATTTCTGTCTGTCAAATAAATAAAATAAAATCTTTAAAAAAAAAAAAAAAGAAATAAACTCATTCAGGCCAATTCTACTATAGTCACTTCAGTGATGTGGTATTTGTGTGTACAAGAAGTATTTGTAGCTCTAATATTCTGATAAATGACACTTCTTGAAAATATCACTTTAAAATATGTCAATAACATTTGATGACCCCCAAACTGGTATAGAACTCCATGGTGCTCTAAATGAAGGGTACTACTTTATATAACTTTGTCTTGATGATAAAGAGGCATCATAATGCTTCACAGTAACACACAGTAACACACTAATGTCCCCAAAACCATGTGTTTTGATGTGTCAAAGGGACAGCTCTTTGCCCTTAAGCTAAATTACCATATTGGTCTGGTTTTCATGGTTTAAGTTTTAGTAAACTCACTTTTAGACTATCAATTCAGATCTCACTAGTATTAATGTGTGTGGCTCTCCAGACACCAAGGGCAGACACCAAGGCAAACACGTGTGGGCATGCATGCACACTGGCACAGACACTCACTCTCTCCAGCATGACCACCCTTAGGCTGTAGAGTTGGTTTGATACTTGTGATCCTAACTGGACTGGTGTCACACGGGCCACATGCAGAAGAGGACCACAGCACATACAAAACATAGTTTCTGTGTGTTGCTGTTCCCAAAGCCCTTCCTCTGGGCTCCTTGTCTTTGCTTCCACAACATCTGCTCAAGCTTTCCCTGGTTTTGGCTCCTGGATTTTCAGCCCAGCCCAGAAACAGCTTCTGATTCGTGAGTTGCTCTTCTGGGATCTGTTGCTCTTTGGAGCTAAATGGTCTTGGCCATTGCCAAGTATTGTTTCATTCATTCTCTGAGTCACTTCTTAGGCATTTGATCTCCTTCCCAACTAGCTCTCAGACTCCCCATTAATTGCAAACACATAGTCCCAGACATCCAAGGCTCTCCTTTTGTCATTAAAATAATTTTGACTGGATACATTGACTTCACTCACACTGACTTGTTTTGTTTGGGCTACTGCAACAGGAATATCATAGAGTGAGGGCCTTAAACCACAAACACTTACTTCTCACAGTTTTGGAGACTGGGAAGTCCAAGATCAGGGTACCATCATGGTCAGGTCTGGTGAGGGCCCTATTCCTTGTTTCTCACATGGATAGAGGAGACCATGAGCTTCTTATCCCCTCATATTCTTCTTTTTTTTCCCCTAAGCTTTTATTTATTTATTTGTCAGAGAGAGACACAGTGAGAGAGGGAACACAAGCAACGGGAGTAAGAGGGGGGGATCACAGGGAGCAGTAGTCAGAGGGAGAAGGGAAGTAGGCTCCCGCTGAGCAGGGAGCTCCGTGTGGATCTTGATCCCATGACCCTGGGATCATGACCTGAGCCCTTGAGCCAAAGGCAGACACTTAACCAACTGAGTCACCGAGGCACCACCCATTTTCCTCTTCTTATTTTTTTTAATTTTTAATTTTTTAAAGATTTAATTTATTTATTTGTCAGAGAGAGAACGCACAAGCAGGCAGAGTGGTGGGGAGAGGCAGAGAGAGAAGCAGGCTCCCCGCTGAGCAAGGAGCCCAATGAGGGACTCCATCCCGGGACCCTGGGATCATGACCTGAGCAGAAGGCAGTGGCTTAACTCCATGAGCCACCCAGGTGCCCCTCCTCTTCTTATAAGGGAACTAACCCCACCCTCTTTACCTCATCAAACCCTAATTAGCTTCCAAAGACCCCTTCTCCAAATAACTATCACATTGGAGTTTAGAGTTTCAACATATGAATATGGAGGGCGGGAACAGAAACATTCAGTCCATAACACACACCTATGTAGCTCTTTGTACGACAAAGTTATAAATGATTTAACTTGTTGTATACCACAGACAACATGTTATAAATCTATTACCAGCATAAACTCAACAGTTATTACTTTCGGAAGATAATTGCTATGAACTCATAGCATCTCTAACTTGAAGTTGAGAAAATAGCATTTCCCTTCCAAACTCACCATCTTTGATGGAGCATTTTAATGTGAATTACAGCTATCATAACATATTGCCTCCAGGTATTTCACAACGTATCTCTTTAAAAAAGACCATTTTCTTACATAGTCGAAGTAACATTATAATACAAAATTAATGAGTTGTTTAGTTTCCTCTACATACCCATTTTTGTATCCAAATTTCTCTAGATATCCTATCTAGACTCTTATCTGTGATCATGCATTGCACCTAGTTGTTTAACCCCTTAATACTCTTAAAAAAAAAAAGATTTTATTTCTTTGTCAGAGAGAGAGAGAGAGTGAACAGGGGGAGGGGCAGAGGGAGAAGCAGGCTCCATCTGAGCAGGGAGCCCGATGTGATGCGGGACTCGATCCCAGGATCCTGGGATCATAACCTGAGCCGAAGGCAGAGGCTTAACTGACTAAATCACCCAGGCATCTCCCCCTTAATGCTCTTTTATCTGGCGGAGCCAGTGTGCTGGTGAGACTGGAGATAATAGTTGTGCACAGTCTCCCACCTTCTGGATTTGTCTTCTTGCTTCACCCATGATGTCTTTTAGCTTGTTGCTCTGTCCCCTGCTTATCCTTTAAGCAGAAAGTCCTGTGGCCCAAGGGTTCCAGATGCCTTCCTTTTCTCCCCCTTGACCTTGCTGTTCTGACCTAGACTGAACACCTCCCCAAAGGGCAAAGAACCCTGGTGAGAGGGATGCCTGGCTGGCTCAGTAGTTATGCCTTCAGCTCAGGTCATGATCCCGGGGTCCTGGGATGTAGCCCTGCATTGGGCTCCCCACTCAGCGGGAAGCCTGCTTCTCACTCTCCCACTCCCCTTGCTTGGGTTCCCTCTCTTGCTGTGTTTCTCTCTGTCAAATAAATAAATAAAATCCTTTAAAAAAAAAACAACAACAAAACAAAACAAAACAAAACAAAACAAAAAAACCCTGGTGAGAAGCAGTCCCAGCGAGCAGAAGGAAATCTATCTGTCCCTTGACTTGCCCAATACCTACCTCAGAGATCCCTCCTGGTTTCAGAAGATTTCCTCAGAGAAAGAAGGCAAGTGGTCATGATTGAACTTGATCCCTATACTATGGCTTCTGTACCAGGCTCTGCTCTGTCCTCCTTGTCCCCTGGCCATCCCTAGTTCCAAAGCATCCTGCAGTTTAGTTTGATTCCATTTGACAAAATGAATGGAGCTCCCACTTCATGCCAGACAGAGTGCTAGGGGACAGGTTTACAAAGCTGGATAAGACATAGTCCCAGGCCTTTACCTCAAAGACTAGTGGGGAATATACGGCTATAATCAGATAAAATCAGTACAGTAAATGCTCTTTATTTTTAGTTGTGATAAAATATACATAATCTAAAACTCATTATCTTACCTAAGTGCATGGTTCCGTAGTGTGAAGAACATTCACATTGCTGTGTTTTTGTATGGGGCACATCGGGGCGTGGAGGAGAGCACTCAATTCAGTCTGGGGTAAGAAAACTTCCTGGAAGAGATGTTTCCTGAGATGCATCCTGCAAGGTAGATAGGTATTCTCTAGGTAAATGGGGAAGGAACAGTACTCCAGGCATGGTAGTCCATTCCAGAATACCACAAACTAGTGGCTTAAATATATAAATTATAAATTTATTTCTTAAAGTTCTGGAGGCTGGGAAGTCCAAGATCAAGGTCTAGCAGATTCAGTGTTTAGTGAGTACCTGTTTCCTGGTTCTTAAACAGCTGTTTTCTCACTGTGTCTTCACATGGTGGAAAGGAGGAGGGAGCTCTCTGGGGTCCCTTCTGTAAAGGCATTAGTTGCATTCATGAGGGCGTCACCCTTAGGATCTAATCATCTCCCAAAGGCCCTGCTGCCTCATACCATCATACTGAGGGTTAGGATTTCAACACACAAATTTGGGGGGTGGGGTGCAAAAATATTCAGTCCATAAGGCAGATTGAGGAAACGGTTCAGGTAAAGGCACTGGGGCAGAAAACAGCATGACGGCCTTGGGGAACCACAAGCAGATAATGGTCGTGAGCACAGAGTGTGCAGTGAAGAGTGAAAGGTAAAGGTGGAGAAGGAGGCAGGGCCAATGTCACAGAGGGGCAGATGTGCTCCATTAAAAAAGCTACGACTTTATTTTGAGCAATGGGGACTCACTGAAAGATGCAGGAAGGGAGGTGACATGGCCACATCTGTTATGTCCAAGAGCTCATGCTAGTGGAGTGAGCATGTGTGGGAAGGGGTGACATGGGGGCTGAGCACCCAGGGAGGGGCTAGTGCAGAGCTGGTGAGAAATGCTGGGAGCCTTGACTGAGGTGGGGCCATGTGGGAGAACAGGGCAGAGATGGAGGGGGAGTCTGGAGGGTCCCTGATTAGTAGGGGCTGAGGCTGAGGGAGGAAGAAAAGGATGATTCCCTGGTTTCTGGCCTGGAGCACTAGGTGGTGTTAGTGCTCATTAACAGAAGGAAGGAAAACAGTTTGATGAAGAGCTGTGGGTGATGGGAGATTGGGAATCCTGACTTTGTTCTTAGAAATGTTGAACTGAGAGGGTCTGGAATGCCAGTATTTTCTTCCCCTCATCAGGAGCTGGTCAAATGCAGGTACTTGAGCATGCATGCTTGAAGCTCTGGGAGAGCCCTGGGTGGTGATATGTCATGGCACAGAGATGGCAGTTGGAATCATGAGAACGAGTGATATCACCCAGGTCACAGAGGGAGAAGTGTGGTGGGCCAGGGGTGGCAGAATGATCAGAGCAAGGAAAGGAGAGACAAGGAGCATGCTGGACAGAAGCCATGAGAGGAGAGTTTAAAGAACAAAAGAGAGATTCATGGCGGTCAGCACTAGACGTCCAGTAAGACAAAGTCTGAAAGAGGTGCCTTAAATTTGGGAGCAGGAAGGCCATCATGAGTGTTCTTTGCCAAGGCAGTTTTAGTTAAGTAGAAGGAGTAAAGGAAAATAATCTCCCAAATGGGTCCAGGATATTTGGACTCCAGGAGAGAAGCTGATGAGATCAAAATGAAGTACTTAAAATACTCTGGGTCAAAACAGTGGGGCCAAACCGGCATAGTCAATGTCACCTCTGATCCAATCCAACCGCATAATCATCCTGGACTGAAATCCAAGCTCTTTATCCAGGCCTTGATGGTCCTAGGAATTTCAGATTAGATTTCTCTCTATTTCCCCATAAGCCTCCATTCTATCTGATTAGCCATTCTCTTCTAGCTGATTAGCCCTGAACAGGGACGGACTCTCCCCACACTCTGCACTTCTGCTATGCTATTCCTCATCCTGGGACCCCTGTCCTGACTTTGTGTCCCTCCAGATCCTGCCTACCCTTTAAGGCCCAAGCTCTGTCTAGCTTCGTTTGGGAAACCTCTCTGTCCCCTCCAGGAAGACCCATCTCATCCCACTCAACATGGAGTAGGGGTACAATCTGCTCCTTTCAATAATAAAAGATCAAGTCTACCTTTTTAAAATTGGTCATTCTTTTCTCCCATACGTTTGAGATGTCTCCCCAATGCAATTAACTTCTTTAGGACTAGATACTGGATTGTCTCGTCTTCCTTTTTTTTTTATTTTATTTTTTACATTCCCCAAACTACTTAACTTAGAACCTGATGTTTGGTGGGTCTTCATTAGCTATGGAGGAAAATCTCAAAGCAATACAGTAAGGTTAGGATGGTTTCCAGGGTCTGGTTGAGGCTCTGTCTCCATAACGTACCACCTCTGGATTCATTTCCCAAGCACCAACAGCAAAAGATATGGGGCATGAGACTTTGCACACATGTCTGGGGCTTGGTCCATCAGGCTTTACAGCAAAGCTCAGAAAAGGGCATGTGCATCAGGAAAGAGCCTGGCTGTCTTCTGAGGGCTGGATGCCAGAGCTAGGCACTCCGTACATCCAATCCATTTAACCTAGTCATAATTGCTCTCACTTTGATGCCCTCAGGAGGCAGTGAATTCTCAGAGGTTGGTGGATGCTTAGCTGCAGGCCACAGAATGAGTACTGGCTAGTAATTAGGGCAGGAAAGAATTTGTGAATGTGCATGAGCTCCAGGCTCTAGGCTGTTCTCTGGTAACAATTCCCAGTACCACTCGGAAAGGGCCGGGTCAGGGAGCTGCTGTTCGGTGGCCTCTGTCAACAGCTCCTCTCGCCCCATGGCAGCTGTCCCACTCAGCCTGCCTCCCTGTGAACAGCTCAAAGTTGCCCGCAGGGGCATTGCTTGGTGCCACCTGAGTCATGGGCCTGTGCCCTTGCAAGAAGGGAAGTTGGGCAACAGCTCTGTTGGTTTTTGTTTTGCAAAAGTGTCTTTACAATGTGAGGAACCACAAAAAATGGAGAGAAGGCTCACAGGGGTGTGGGAAGCCTCACGTATTAGTGTTGCCCATGTATCAGCTCATCAGACCATTTCCAAACTGGGGAGCTGGGGAGACTGAGGCACAGAGAGGCCAACTCCCCTGAGTCACACAACTGGCAATGGGGTGGTGGGGGTTTAGGACTGTCCCATGTTACATGTTATATTTCACTCTTTCCCTGGGGCTCAGAGGATTAGACCCTCCAGAAGTGATGGCCCCTCTGATAGCAATGGGGAAGCTGAAGTTCCTATGGAAGATGAAGACCGTTCACAGCTCAAGATTTCAAAAGGGCTAAGGGGACTGCTGGAGACCACGTCCAACAAGCACTTGGAGACTGAGAATTGGGGCCATTTTTCTCTGTCTTCCCAGCTTTGGAGAGGTCTCTGGACAAAATGCTTCTGTAACTCCAGCCTTGAAGTCAAGGCAGATGGATTCTCTGTACCTTCTGAATACACATGCACACATACATGCACGCATGTTCAGATAGACACAAGGCACATAGTGATGTACTTGCACACAGTGACACATAGGCACACACAGTGCCACACACACGTACATGTGTGCAGGTAAAATGGACAGCCTCTGGCTGCAGAAGTGCTTTCAAGTGCCTTTCTTTCTTGTCCTTAACTGCAGTTTACAGCACTTGGAAAATGTCAGGCGTGGGAGGCCTTCTAGTCTTGGGGTAGGTTAAAACTCCCTCCACATATTTGGAGGGCATCCAGGCCCCACGAGCGCATTCACAGAGCAGATAACAGTGACCTTGCTGGTGAGGGAGGACAGCCCAGCTGAGGCCAAGGAGCCGCGCTGGCTGAGCTGAGGTCACTTCCCCTCCCCTGCTGCACCTGGCTTGGATCTGATGTCAGAGACCACCCTCCCCCACCCCCCACCCGCCCCAGTCCCAGCTCTGGGCAGGAACACAATGCTTGGTTCTCCAGGAGAGGGTGAGAGCCAAGTGCTGGCCCTATAAGTTTTGGGGTGGAGAAGAGTCCATCTGTTTCTAGGGGCCCGTGGGCTGATGGCCAAACCTCCATCTCATTGCCTTCCCAAAGATACAAATATGCCTCTCCAGAATGGTGACAGATTTTCCATCCTAGCTGGGGCTGTGTCCTGCTTCACAACAGCCCTGAGGCTTCTCAGCAGGGAGAGCTCAATTCTGCACCATTACTGGCGTGCGTATACGGAAGGGGCCAAACAAATAGAACTAACCCTTAGAGTCCCGGAGCTCGAAGGCATGGAGGTGATCTCATTTAAACAAAATCCCCTCCACGGCAACCCTCCTCAAGGGGCCATCGTGTCCCGTTCGGTGATGGGGAACTCCCTCCCTCAGGAGAAGCCTATGTTACAGGTGAAGCCCACCAGTGTCCTGCCTCTCTGTCACTTCCACTCCCTGGTCCTGATTGTGTCTCTTGAGCCACTCAGGTTAGGACTGACCCTTCTCCCACATGACAGCCTTTCAAATATTTGACAACAGCTGGCATTCATACATTTGGCAAATACATGATAGGGGACCTGCTAGGTGCCAGGCCTAGAGCTGGGAGTTGGGAGCACACACATGGTTGGCCATGAGCCGCGGGTGGTCTAGGGGAGAGGGTGGATAGGAAGGGAGAGCAGGCCCTGCAGGGTGAGGAACCTGCCGAGCTGGGGGAGTGCTGGGAGGCTGAGCCACCCAGAGGAGAGGACGGAGGTCATGCAGGGAATACTCAGGTGGGGGTGCCAGGGCCATCAGCACTCCAGACAGAGTATGCAGAGGTGGGGGGGTGCAGCATAGCACCCCTCAACTGCAGGTAATATAGAGTGTGGGGTCACAGACAGCTGCAGGATGCAGTCCATCATTTGGACCTTCTCTTGAGGCCATGGCAAGGAGAGTAGGTGGGCACATACTGCAGAGTTCTAAGCTGGGAAAGGCAGGATCAGGTGTGGATCTTAATGAGGCCACTCTGCCTGGGGGATAAAGAAGGCATTTCCAGGGCTGTCCTCTCACCTGGTCAGAGGGTCTGGGAGGGACTGCTGGAGGAACCAGGCCAGAGGGGCTGGGTATCTGCCCCAAGGCAGCAGCCATGGGGTGGAGGGTGGGAGGCAGAGCTAAGAGACAGTCACATATGCATCCCAGGGGAGCTGGCAAACTTCTCTGGACACGCATCTCCAGAGTCTGCACACATGCTCATTGGACATAACTCTGAAGGTCCTCACCGTCCAGCTTACCCCGTGGGGTGGGGCTCACCTTTACGATTTAGGGCAACTCCAAGTGTGCTGTCCAGGGTGGAATGCGGTATTTTAGACAATGTCTGAACAGTGTAGGTTATCTTGGCTCTTATCCCCCTCCCTTCTTGTCTCTAGCCTTTCTGCCACCAGGGCTGACATCTGTGACCTGGTGGCCACAGCCCACAGTTGGCCCACAGGCAACTCAAACCATCTTCTCAAGGCCACGAGCCTTCTTCAGGGTGTTTCAAAGCTATGTGCCCCATTTGGGGTAGGGCATTGGGTTTCTAGAACCTAATTAATAGGAACTCACATTTTATAATTTTCTTGACATTAATTCCTAAGGAATTCAATTTTCTTAGATTCACGGTCCCTTTGCCCTTAAGAGACAGGAACACTTGGGTTAGAAGCCATGAGGTTGGACCTCTGGATTCATATGGGACTTTCAACTATAGTTCCATCTGCTGTATAAAAGAACAAATAATGTCCTTTTTCATTCCATGGGCTTGAAAAAAGACTTTTATGATTTTTGAAACTTTTCTCCAGAGGTTACTGCCGAGAATGTTTTTCTTTCCATCTTGGGGGGACAATGTATTGCTATTTGTATGGAGCAAAGAAGCAGTGCGGTGGCTGGCCAGCCCCACACGCCTTTGTGGAAGCCCACGGCTGGACTGGGGGCTGCCTCTGGGAGGCCCACCAGGCAAACAGGGGGAAAGACCCAGTATCCCAGCCAGCCTGCTCTCCAGAAATACCTCCACTGGGGCCGGGCACCGATGCCAACTGGGCTGAGACCTCAAAAAGACCATGTAAACGTGCAGTGGGATGTACACACGCGTGTGTGTGTGCTTGTGTGTGTGTGTGTGTGTGTACAGTGGGAGTCAGGTTATTAGGGGTGGAGGGAAGGGAACTGTTTGATTAATGGGTGTCCTGTGAAACTGCACATTTGCCCAAGGCTGCATTCCTGGGCTTTCAAACCCGGGGCAGTTTGATAAGCTGAGACCAAAGTCCTCTCGCCTTCCAGCAAGGAGAGCAAACAGGGCCACTCACTAATCCCAGCCCTGGCCTCTGGGGCCGTCTCTCGGCAACAGGCCCACCAAGTGGCCTTTCACAGGCCAATCAATGGGGCAGCCCTGGTGTTACCAGGACTAGAGTGGGGCCTGAGAGCCAGCTTGCCTGAGCCGGATGGGAGGGAGGCCATGGCTCACCTGACCTCCAGCACGCAGTCTGAGGCCCATGCTAGGCCAACGAGGCCTTCCATAATTACAGCACCTGCGGAGCTGGACTTCTCTCCCTCTCCTTCCTGCCACCCCTTTCCCCTGCAATCATTCCCACCTGGGCAGCTTATCAGCAGGGTTTTCTCCATTCCTCCGGGGCCTGCCCAGAATGCTATTCCCAACCCCCATGCCATCAAACTCATTCCTCTTCCTCCTCCAGGAAGTTTTCCCTATCAGTCCAGCCTACACGGGGCTCTCCTTCCTCTGGATTCCTAGTGTCCTCAGAGCCATTGCTCATGGCTTACTACCAGACCCATCTCAGCTTGTCATTACCAACAAGCAGACCCATGTCAGCTTGACAATACCAACCAGACTGTCAGCACCCTCAGGGTAAGGCTTATATTTAGGGACGCCCCCCGCCACCCCACCAGCAAAGGATGCACTGGTAGTTTGGGGAAGATCATACTGGTAGGGGGAAGCTTGTGGGAATAGGGCGCAGGGCAGGGGGAGAGGTGAACAGCTCTGTGGCTGAAGGACTTAATCCCAGGAAGATGTGGGGGGAAGGCCCTTTGAGATGAAAAGCAGCCATGGGGTTAGGGCTCGGAGGATGTTTATTTCTGGGGAGTCACAGTCAATGTCTATGGGTGCCTGCTCTGCCTGTCACCAGCCTTCTCTCCTCTTTCTCTGAGAACTGGGGTGGGCAGGTGTGGTGGGGCTGCACCCATGTGCATGTCTATACCTGCCCGGGGTGGTGGGGCTTAGAGTTGTGATGGACCCCGGAGGCCCTCTAGATTCTCTTCTCTAGGGACTTAGGTTTAAAACTGAGAGACATGGGCTTCCATCTCGGTGCGTTTGCCCCTGAGGAGATGTAAACTAGCTAGGAGTTGGCTCCAAGCAGGGAGGAGCCATGGAAGCCAGTCTTCGAGAGAGAAGGAGGCAGCCATGTGTGCAGAGACAGGCGGGACTAGGGGTGCGCAGCCCAGGCTTATGGGGGCTTCTGTTGTCTGCATCCTCTAAGTCAGAGCTCACTGTACTCCTGGGAGCATGTACTGTTACTACATTTTCATAGTGACAGGAAATTAGGCTTGGAGACATTCAGTATCTCTATCCATCCATCATGTATCTACTTATCCATCCACCCATCCATCTTCCTATCTCTCCATTCATCCCTCTATCTTACTACCTATACATCCATTATCTATCTTCCTATTTTTCCATCCATCCATCCATCATCTGTTTATTTTTCCATCCATTATCTATCTTTTTATCTATTCATCTTACCATCTGTCACCATTATTAAGCCCTGCTTTATGTAAGACACTGTGACAGGCATTGCAAAGTATTTCAGTTTGCTAATTTGGCACAGACAATGAGGGACAGTAGAAGACTAGGTGTCAAATGGTGTGTATCTCATAAGATTCTCCTGTAGGGATCATTACAAACGCAGATTTCCTGGTCTGTCCCAGAGATTCCAATTTAGAATGGGGGAGGGGCTCAGGGAATCTGCTTTTCCAGGTTCCCCACGGATGTCTGATATAGGTGATCTTCAGATCACACCCTGAAAAACAGCTGTCTGGACAGTGTTGTTCAGAGAAGAAGAGGATCAGTGAGACCTGAGATGGTTAGGGAAGACCATGTGGAGTCAAGGCCAAGCACTCTGACGTTCACTGAGAAGGCCTAGGGAACCCTGGGAGAATGTGCTATGGCAAGGGGAGAATGACCCGAGGGCTGGCAGCCTGGACAAGAGCCCAGCATCCTCCCATGATAGTGAGAGGAATGCCCATGAGGGAACAAATGGTGTTTTGTAGGGAGCAGGGTGGCAGCAAAAGGCCATAATTGGCTTTTGCCCATCAACAATAATGCCACAAGAGCAACAAGAACAGTTTCACCACCTGCTTCAGTGGAAGTGAGTAACCTCCTGCATTCATTCCTGAGGGGTACACGGACCTTCCATGGTGAAAGGGGAGGTGTTATTTAATACTTGATCTAGGGCTACAGAAACCAAGAAAACCCAAGTGAAATTAGGACTGGGGTGGAGAAGAGAGTGGTTGGGAACCCTGGAGGTCTTGGGTTGAGGATGGATAGAGAGATGGTCATTGTCATCATCATTAACATCATCTGCTATGCACTTTCCGGGCAATGCCTCACTCATTCCCATGCAACCACATTTTAAAGGGGAATCCAAGACAGCAAGCCATCCACTTACCTGCCCGGATAGCAGGAAGTGAAGTGCAAGCCTGCTCTTAGGCTATGTCTGGTCTTGGCTTCTCCCTATAGAGGGGCGAGTCTCAGAACACCCCAGAATGTACAAATTTGTCTTTTCAGCCTTCTTCCTAGCACATTGCCCTGGTCAACTTGCCCTGAAGACCACCAGGAACCAGGTCCTGTGTGCTCTCTCTTGGACAGGGCTATGGTCTCTGTTACTCTATTTCCAGCTTTCTCTGCAGCGCAGTCCCCAACCAGAAGGTGTCTGCCTACCCAACCCCCACCCCAGTCCAGCTGGCTGCCAAGTGCCAGAGCTAGCTGTCACTCCCCACACAGCAACTCCTCACCCTGCAGCGCCCAGCCTCCCTCTGTCTGCAACAAAAACCTAGTGCCCAGCCTCGGCCTCCCCAGCCTGCCCTTGGGGGCCCACTTTCTCCCACTCCTTCCTTATTAGTGTGTGTATGAGAAGAAAAGGAATTTCTTTTGCCATTTATCCTCAGAGCAGCCTCCAAAAGGAGTTGAAGGACACGCTGCTAAGTGTGAAAAAAACAAGGCCCGAGCTTGCCAAGAGGGCCCAAGTGGTTATTTTAATCATGTGGAACAGCCCCCTTTTCATGGAAAATTTTCTACTCTAACACCTGTGGCCATTAAAGGAACGCTCACTCTTTTCTACCCTGGGGTCCCAGGGGTCACCCTCTAGTTGGGGCCGGCTGCCAGTTCAAATAATTATTCCTGCTGCCCTTCCTCTCCACCTTCCTCATCCCTTCCCAGCCCAGCCCTGCCTTCCGTCAGGCCTGCAGTAGATGCAGGGGAGCAATTCTGCCTGGCCTCCCTCCTCCTCTGCAGTTTCTGGAAAGAACAAACTGGCCAGACCAGGATCCCCTCCTCCAGCACTAACTGGCTCTCAGGGCTTGTTGGAGCAGCTCTAACTCTGTCCTTCTTTTCCTCCTCCTCCTCCTCCTCCCTTTCCTCATTTTTCCTTATGCAGACTCACTGCCCACTTGAGCCTTGGAAGTTGTTCAGCACCTTCCATTCCCTAAAGTGCTCTGTGCCCCCTCTTAACTCAAAGAAGATGAGGAGGGAGTCCCTAGAGAAAGGACACCACCCAACCCTCTTTTGATCCATTGTCCTTGTAAGTGCTTAGTTTTCTTTTTCAGATTATACGTGCTGACTTTGGTTTGCGAAAGATTATCCATGCACTTAGAGATACTGTATCTTCTCACTTCCCCCAGCTTCTTTAGGGAGTAACAGATCCTGAGAAGAGATGAGATTTACCGAAAGTTTCGCAGTGAAGGTGGGGGAAGGACTAGAAATGGGCTGTGCTTAGAAGCCAAATTTGCCAAAGGAGTTGGCTCAACTTTCTCCATTTTGTCACTTGCCCTGCGGTCCCCTTCTATCTTGCCTCCCCTAGTCATGCCATGGAAACGGCCCTTAGGGTCACCAATGACCTCAACATCACTAAATCTGATGGATATTTTCTCTCTTCATCTTGACCTTTCAATGGCATTTGACATTGTTGACACAATCTCCTCCTTCAGTTTGAAGCAGTCTCTTCCTTTGCTTCTGGGCTTCCACAGGATCCTTGCTTCCTCTGACTACTTTGGTCACATCTCTGTCCCCACTGCAGGAAATCCTCCCTCTAGTGCCCCCCTTTTTTTTTTTTTTTAAGATTTTATTTATTTGACAGAGATCGCAAGTAGGCAGAGAGGCAAGCAGGGGGCCGGGGGGGGGGGAAGCAGGCTCCCTGCTGAGCAGAGAGCCCAATGTGGGGCTCCATTCCAGGACCCTGAGACCATGACCCGAGCCGAAGGCAGAGGCTTTAACCCACTGAGCCACCCAGGCACCCCCCTCTAGTGCTTTTTAAGTTGGTATTCCTCAAGGCTCAAGTCTAGGTTCTCTCCCCATTCTACACTCTCCCCCTTTGCAATCCCATCCAGACCCACTTCTTCTAGACCCACACATCTCCAGCCCTTACCTTTTCTTTGTGCTCCATCTACCTCCTTACTGATGTCATTTGGATGCCTCAAAGAAATCTCACCATTTAACTTGTGATCTTCCCTGAGATTTCCTTGTTGTATAACTCTGCCAGACACTGTTGAGCAAAGTGATGTCCTGTTCTTCTCCCCAGATCTGGTCCTCTTTGTGCTCCTGAACTCACTCAATAGACCTCAACAAAACAGTACTACAGGCCAGAAATCTTGGACACAGGCTTGATGCCTCTTTCTCTCTCTCCCTCACCCTACGCAATCCATTATCTGGTCCACCACCTTTGTGCAGCCTACCATAATTTCCTTTGTAGCCTCCTGATGGTCTATCTATACTCCAACATTAGAACATGGGATACAGGGGGCACCTGGGTGGCTCAGTGGGTTAAGCCTCTGCTTTTGGCTCAGGTCATGATCTCAGGGTCCTGGGATCAAGCCCTGCCTGGGGCTCTCTGCTTGGCAGGGAGCTTGTTTCCCCCTCTCTGTCTGTCTGCCTCTCTGCCTGCTTGTGATCTCTGTCTGTCAAATAAATAAATAAAATCTTAAAAAAAAAGATCATGAGATACAGGGCAGTCACAGTAGAAATGGGGACAAAAGACAGAGGTAGGCTGACTGTTGAAATGATGACATTCTAGCACGTGGTCTAGGATTTGGAGTACATCTCTACTAAAACACAATTCTATGGAAATACATCAAGTTAAGAAAGTCAACATGTGGTACCAAGTACACCCTGATTGCAGCCAAGTGACACAGACTGTGCCTGGTACTGAGGGTGGCATCCATGTGTGTAAGTAGTTGACCTTTTATGCCCAGGGCTTTGATTTCCTGTAAGGCTGTCAACACATGCAGTAGTAATTGAAAAAAGTGAACGCAATACACAAATCATTGAAAAAAAGTAGAGACTTTCAAAATAATTTAAATTCCCCTTCATATTATTCAAATGTGAAACTGATTACCAGAGGGTGGGACTCATAGCACCCAACCTAATGCCTAGCACATAATAGTTCTCTATAGATGTTTTTGAATAAATGAATGTGTGCCATTTGAAATACACGAAACTTAAAAAAGTAAAGAAAATAAAATATATGAGACTTCATTCTTTATTCATGAGACAAGTGCTAGAAAATATCAAGCATGATTCAATGAGGGTTGGAGGAAGAAGTGAAGGTGACCTGATCTTTAACTTTCTCCTTGATCCAGACTTCTCACCTCTCTGCCAATTTAGTGCTTTCTAGAACAACCCTTTATGGATGACCCAAGAAGGAGCAGGCAGAAACCAGCTAGCTATAAATGTGGGGTTTTGGGAGGGTAGTTGTCTGTTCGTCTCTTCACTGATAACTGGGGCCTCGGTCTGAGGATTCCAGGCATTTATTGGGGGAGGTTTTAAAGAGCTTCAGATCCCACACCAAACAGAAAATTTAAGGTTGGGCTCCCCTTGTCTCCATTTTGCAGAAGAGTAAAGATCTGAGAGGTGGTTTACAAAGGACACCTAGAGATGTGGTTTACAAGGACACCTAGAGAGTTTGTGGCAAAGCCAGCAGAACCCAGGTCTCCAGATTCTTTCTCCAAGGATCATTCTACTATAATAAGTTGCCTTATGGGATGACTTGGGGACCCAGGAAGGAGCCCTTTCTGTAACTGAAGTTAGTCAATGCACCAAAACAATATCAAAACAGAAGAACAAAGTTGGAGAGCTCACACTTCTTCATTTTATTTCAAACCCACAGTAATCAAACCAGCGTGGTACTGGCATAAAGATAAATATAGAGACCAATGGAATAGAACTGAAGTAAAATAATCCAGAAGTAAACTCATGCATCTATGGCCAATTGTTTTTTCAACAAGGGTGCCAAGACCATTCAATAGGGGCAAGAATAGTCTCTTCAACAAATGGTGCTGGGACAACTGGACATGTACATATCAAAGAATGAAATTGAAACCCTTCCTCATACCATTTACAATAATTAACTTAAAATGGATCAACAACTTGTATATAAGAGCTAAAACTATAAAATTGTTAGAAAAAAAGATAGGGATAAAAAATCATGAACTTGGATTTGACAACGTTCTCTTAGATATGATGTCAAAAGCAAGAGGAGCAAAAGAAAAAATAGATAAGTTGGACTCACCAAAAGTAAAAACCTATGCATTAAGAAGTGAAAAGACAACTTACAGAATGATAGCAAATGTTTGCAAATCATAAATCTGATAAACATCTAGTATCCAGAATTTATAGAGAACTCTTACACTTCAACAACAAAAAGACAAAAACCTCAAGTTAAAAATGGGCAGAAGTCTTGAATAGACATGTCTCCAAAGAAGTTATACAAGTGGCCAAAAAAGCACATGAAAATGTGATTTATATCATTAGTATTTAGGGAAATGCAAATCGAAACCACAATGAGAAACCACTTCACACCCACTAGGATGGCTATAATGAAAAAAACAACAGCAAACTTTGAAAATAACAAGTTTTGGAGACAATGTGGGGAAATTGGATCCATTGTACGTTTTTGGCAGTAATATTAAATGGTTCACCTGCTGTGAAAAGTAGAATGGTGGTTCCTCAAAAAATTAAATATTAAATTACCATGTGATCCAGAAATTCCACTTCTCGATATACACCCCAAATAATAGAAAACTTGTAGGCAAACAAATACTTCTACATGAATGTTCATAGTGACACTATTCACAGTGGCTAGAAGGAAGGAAAAACCCAAATGTCCATGAACAGACTGTTGGATAAATAAAATGTGGTATATCCATACAATATGTTTCAGACATAAAAAGAAATCAAAGTACTGATACATCCTATGACAATGACAGATGGTGGATGAACCTTGAAAACATTATGTTAGGTGAAACAAATCAGGCCCAAAAGATCCCATATTGTATGACTTCATTCATAAGAAATCTCCAGAATAGGTGATCCTATAGAGACAGAAAGCAGGTATGTGGTTGCCAGGGGCTTAGGCAAAGGAGGGGTGGGGAGTGACTGCTTAAGGGGCATGAAGTTTTCTTTTAGGTTGATGAAAATGTCTCAGAATTTGATAATGGTGATTGTTGTGGCTGCACAACATTGTGAATGTCCTAAATGTTACTGAATATACACCTTAAAATTGGTAATTCAGTGTTATGTGAATTTCACCTCAATGGGAAAAAAAGTTAATTAACTCAGAGAATTATTAAGAATGAAAGATATTTAAACATACTGTATGCTCTTGATGAACTTTTCTCATTTTAGCCAGTACTTGGAAAAAAAAAAAAACCCGCATGCATTTTCTGGAGCATGCACAGCTATGAAACACATGTACTGAATAAACTGAAATTATGGACTGACTGAACCCAAGAGGCCGATCCAGCTAGCAAGCTGAGACTTTCCCTTCTAACCAGATGTGTCTCTGCCTCCAAGCAGCATTGTCCCTATCCATTGTGCTACTTCCACTTTCCCTCTTGCATAAAGGGTTCAACATTTAGACAGAATCCTGGGAAGGGAGGCATGCTGGGATGAAAAGGGAGGGATGTCCTAGGAAACTGAGCTTCTAGCATGTTGGGTGTGATTGGAATGATAGTTCTTGTCAACAGACTGAGGACCAGTTAGAAGTCCAGAGATGAGAGACTGAAGCATTTGATAGAAGAGGCCTTAGAACAAAGCCCAATCTGACCTAAAAACCATCACTCTCCAGGTCCCTTAAGAGAGCTCAGGAATCACTAGTAGAAATGTCTGTGATAATGGTGGCACAAAGTGGCCATCCTTGTAGATTACCAAGGGAAGAATTGGGGTCTGACGTGAGCTGAGTGATTCAGAACAGGAGAGTGAATGGAAGAATGAGAGGACATACCTGAAAGAAAAGAGCATTACAGATGTCTGGAAGGACCTCTCTAAAGTCATGCCTAGGCATCTAACCAGCTCTGGGTAAACAGGGTTGATGCTCCCTCATCCTTAACCATCTAATTAGCCACTGTTTATTGGATTGTTCTTCTGCACTGACTCTCATGAGTGACCTCTTTGATATGTCCCTTCTATGGCCTCTAAGGACACTGTCTGTACCTTTAGGGCTCAACTGCATTCTACTACAGATACTTATATGCATAATTAAATCCTTACTGACTCTAAAACCCCTTTTGGCCAAGGTAAGTCTGACTAATCTTTGTTTTCCCCCACAAGGCCTAACATGGTGCTTTGTTCTAAGAGGGTACTCATGAGGTGTTTATTCTGTGGATGATAACAGACAGGTTTAATCTGCCAGCAAGCTTTCACTGGGGGAAACACAATATGAACCTCACATGGCTTTAATGGGGGTATCAAACACAGAAGCTTTAGGGATGACATAGGACTTAAGACAGTCCAATTCTAATTGTTTACTTTAGTCCCCATAGTGCTTGGGCCAGATGCGCAAATGTGACCTGAGCAGAACCAATCTGAATTCTTCCTTGATATTTGACACATGGACTCCAAAAAAATGCTTCTTCCTTTTGGATCATGAGCTGTAAGGACATGAGAACACTCAGAGGTTCCCACTGCATATTTATTATCATGTTGAGATCCTTTTGTAAGAATCAAGACAAGTGTATGAGGAGAGCAAAGGCTGGATATGGAGAGAGAGACAAACAGAGCTTGATGGCATTGACATTTTGGTCTTGCCTGGAGTCATTACAGCTCAGACTCACCAATTATAGGTCGAATAGTTTCCCTCTTTTCCCAGTTAGGTTGGTTTGAATTGGCTTTTTTATTCATACCCAAGAGTCATGACTAATGTCATGGCTGGATCATTAGTGAAAGTAACCTATTCTGAACATCACTTTGGAGTAGAAGGAATCTCAGGCAGATTCTTTGGAGAACAGTAGTAATTTGGTATGATGTAGTCCTGAATTCCATACTCTCAGAGGTTAACTCAAAGCTTGGGCACTTGGGGAAGGCCAAAAGATGCTTAGGAGCTTGGAGTCATAGATCAGCAAAATGCCTGGAGGACAGTTGATAGAGTTATCCTCAGCCATTGACATGGGGAGCTGAGGCAGAGATGGGGAGAATGAGAACACTGAATGGACCAGGATAATAAAGTCTCAGTATACATGGGAAGCAGGCCAATGTGGGCAGCAGAAAAAAGAAAATCATGCCAAAATGAGCAAAGATGGACAATGAGTAGACACTACACCAGACACTAGGATAGCATCTGTCTCTCCCACCCTTCATCCACCCATTTTATATGCCAGGAATTATGTCACCTGTCAAGGTTATCCTAGTGACCATGACGACATAGCTCCAGCCCTCATAGAGTTTGTGCCTGGTAGAGAAGGCAGATATTAAAGAAGTAATTACATGGCAGTCCACAGTGGTATAGAGCAGGGAACAGGGGCACCTAACTAGTCAGGAAGTTGGAAGGAGGCTTCACTGAAGGAGTTATCTTCAATCCATTTAAATTCATTTGGATATAAAATGTTTAGATGTGAGAAGCATACTTTAATCTATTTCTTGTTAAAAAAAAAAGAGGGGTCTATAATTACAAGAGGTCTCTTATTAGATATTGTGTTTGGTATACAGAAGACACTGAGGAAGTTTTATCTGTTCTTGCTACCCAGAATTTCTGGGTCAATCAGAGAAGAAATGCAAATTCCCATCCATTTCTATGTCAGTAATTTTGCTTCACATTCTGCTTAAGACTGATTAAAGTGTTGGGAATGTAGATGGTAGAAAATAGGGTGTCCTTTGTCTTGTTGGGAGAATCCCTTCAGTTCTACAGATGTTCAGTGAGATGCATGGGGTGGCCACTCACTCTGACTGCTAACAAATTATTTTAAATGAAATATCTTTATCTTGGTATTTGAAGACATACCTTCAATTCTATGTAAACAGTTCTCTAACCACTTTTTAGATAAACCATACGTAGTCAGGGGCTACATATTTTCAGTTTCATGAAAGAAGCTCAACAGGCATTTTATTAGGTGCCAACTATATGCCAAGGCTGATTTAGGCACTAAAGATAGATTGAAGACACAGTGTTGCCTTGAGAAGATTATGGGGAAGAAGGGAAACAACCTGAGCATTATAACACAGGGCGGTTTCAAGGGAGAGTAGATACTTTCAAGAGTTGTAGAAACAGAGGAAGGAGTGATGAATTCTTCCTAGGGAAAAGATAAGGAATAACAACAGGGGGACTATGACATTATCACCAAGGGGCGAAGGCATTCCAAGCCAAGGAGTACCATGCGCAAAAGTCTGGAGACTCAGTGGTGTCCTGTGGCTTCCAGTTGGGCTTTATGGGGAGGAAGTGGAAAAAAAGTTGGAGAAGCAGGTAGGGGCTAAATGCTCTGGAGTCTGGACTCTGACAGTAAGGAGGTCTTGACAGGATTTTTAAAAAAGATTTTATTGATTTATTTGAGAGAGAGAGCGTGAGAAGAAGGAGGGCAGAGGGAGAAGCAGACTCCCCACTGAGCAGGGAGCCTGATACAGGGCTCAATCCTGGGACCCCAGGATCATGACCTGAGCTAAGGGCAGACGCCTAACAGACTGAGCACCTACGTGTCCATCCTGAAACATTTTAATTAGGACCTGAGGTGATCAGAGTGGCATTTTGGAAAGATCACGCAGGCAGCCCTGTGAAGGGTGGACTGGGGAAGGGACACGTTGGGGCTGAAGACCTCCTGAGGGTGATAGAAATAGCCTAGATGAGACCCAGTGGTGGCCTGTCCTAGGGTGGTAGCCGTGGGGATGTCGAGGGAGGCTTTAGTAAAATCGAGAAGGAATGTGGCAAAAGTTTGGATGTAAGGCTGGAAGGAGTTGAGAATGGCTCACAGGCTTTTGGCTTAGTGACTTAGAGAATATGGTCAGGACGTTGTGGAGGGTGTAGAAATGGGGCAGGGTGTAGGAAGAAGCCAGGCTGACTTTCCTGGTTGGGCCCCTGTTCACCTGGATTCCCTGGAGGGTATACATGGAGGATGAAGGGTGCTGAGTTAGTCACCAGAGTGTAGGTGATCCAGGTAGGCAGCGGTCTCAGCAGGGGAGCCCCCTGTCCTAAAATAGCACTAAGAGTCATATTTGGAGGGACGCGAACCATCCAGGGCCAAGGAGGAGTGGCCAGACCCTGACAGACCTGCCGTGGGAGAGCATATGAGCTTTCCAAACCTGCGAGTACTTTCTTTTCTTTTTTTTTTTTAAGATTCTATTTATTTGCCAGAAAGAGAGAGCACAAACAGAGGAAATGACAGGCAGAGGGAGAGAGAGAAGCAGGCTCCCGCTGAGCAGAGAGCCGGATGCGGGGCTCGATCCCAGGACCCTGAGACCATGACCTGAGCTGAAGGCAGAGGCTTAACCCTCTGAGCCACCCAGGCGCCCCCTGCGAGTACTTTCTTAGTGTGCTCGTATGAGCCCTGCTGCGGACACGGGCAGGGACACTGAAACTGGGAGTACTTTCAGGGACTGAGGAGGCTCGGACAGTCCCATTGTCTTATCCACTTTCTCTCTCTGAATAAGAAACAAACTACAGATCATTTCAAATGTGCCAAAGAAAGCAATATATTTATATATTATAAAGGGATTCTATTTCCTGAGATCCAAAAAAGATTACAAACTCTTCAATTACACCTTGTTCTCTAATTGTGCTGTTTTCCTTCAAAACTGAACACCACCAACCAGGCTAATTCAACACGCTTCAGCTCAAAGCTGAAGATTGGCTGGCCTCTCTGGGAAGCTTCTTGCCTCAACTGAATGAACTTCTGGGACCTAACCCTTTTTATCACTAGTATCGCACTTCCATTTCTGTTCTCCATTTCGTTAGGTAACATAATGAAGGAAAATATGCTAATATAATACAGATAATTGTGGTAACGTGCACGGCCAAACCGACAAAGATGGTGACCAGGCCAAGAGCCGTCTGCAGCCAGGCAGCACCTCCACGCGAAACTCCAAGTTCTTTCAAGAAATACCATACAAACGTCCAAGATAGGCACATGAAAAGACACTCTAAAGTATCTGTGTATGAAAGCATGGGGTATATGAGAGCCAAATATATAAAATTGAGGACCAATAAATTTACAGATTTATTTTTATAAAAATTTCTTCTTTTCCATCACTTAAAAAAATGAGTAGACTATCCAAGTCTCTCCTTTATGCAGTTCATGCTAAATGTCTTTTACCCTATTGTGATGTGTCAGTGGAGGGGGGAAGGGAAACAGAGGAAGGAATAGAAAGCAATACACAGAGAGATGGAAGGGGGAAAGGAGACCAGGCACTTTCCCCACCAGCTGTGTTCTCTGTCAGAAAGGTCAAGGTCATGGACTGGGCTCACCCTGGTCCAGCGCTGCTGCAGCCTCCTGTGAGGTCGAACACAAGTCATTTCTCTCTGGGTTCTTTCTTTGCCAAAGGAAGGGTTTCCATTAGATCTTGGGCATAATCCTAGGACTTGCCATGTCCTAAATGGTATTTTAGGTGCTAAATAAAGTGTTTTCTGGTGGAAACTGAACTGGGGAGGCCACTGACTCAGGGGCATCTGGCAGAGTGGAAAATGGGTCTGAGGAATAAGACCCATAATAAGACCCATAAGGAATAAGGAATAATAACAATAACCATGAGGATAAGAAGTTGGCAAACTCAATCATCAGACCCACATAAATGCCTTCCTCTGCCTCAACCCCATAAAGCAGGATCATCGTGTAGTTCCCAAGACAGAAGCTGGAGAAACTGACTAGTCCAAGAAAATGACCAAGTTCTCCCCCAAGTCGTCAGGTTGAAGCTCCACAGGGCACAAGCCCCTTGTGCACTCGGAACTTCCAATGACCCTTTAGGGACACAGCCAAAGATCACCAACATCTGAGGAATGTTTCCAACCTCAGAAACAGAGACCAAGACAAACAGATACAACGAAGCTGAAAGTAAAAAACAACGTGAGGAGCAGAAGAAAACTTTAAAAGAATTATAATGAATGTATTTTAGGTGATAAGATGTTGCCTTCATGAAATAAGACTAGAAGCTATGAAAAAGCAGGAATCAGAAAACAAGCAAGATCTATTAGAAATTAAAATACAGAAGGAAAACAAGGATTTTATAGGAAGGCATGAAGATGAAGTTGAAAAACAATCTCCCCAAAGGGAGAACAGAATGACAAAGAAATAGAGGGAAGCAGATGAGACATTTAGATTATCAGTTTAGGATATCCAATATCCAATTAATAGAAGTCCTAGAAAGAAGGAATAGAGAAGATGGGCAAGAGAAGAAATTAGCCAAGAAATAATAGGTGAATTTTCCCCAGAATTAAAGGTGGTGCGTTTCCAGATTAAGAGCCTGTTGTCTGGGGCACTTGGGTGCCCCAGTCTGTTAAGCAGCTGCCTTTGGCTTAGGTCATGATCCCAGGGTCCTGGGATCCAGCCCCTCACTGGGCCTATTTCTCCCTCTCCCTCTGCCACTCTCCCTGCTTGTGGTTCTCTCATGCTCTCTCTCTGTCAAATAAATAAATGAAATCTTAAAAACAAAAACAAAAACAAAACCAGCCTATTGATAGATATCCAAGACAAGGAGTGAAAAGACACATTAAGAACTATCACCATGAAACATTCCAACAACAGGTATAGAGAGAATTTCCTAAGAGCCTCCAGTGACAAAACAAGACAAGGTCCCATACAGAGTCTCCGGATGAGGAACGTGTGTCTTGAGAAGTCTGACAAGGGAGCAATCCTTTCAAAGTACTATGAAAAAATGATTTCCAGTCTAGACTTCAAATCTTACCAAATAAAAAAATGTGCCCTCTCTGAGGAAGGTACTGAAGGAAATGCTCCAGCAAGACAAAGGAAGACCTTAGCAGAGTAGGGGAAACAGGGTCTAGGAAACAGCGTTACGGCAATATTTTTATTGTAAGAATAATCGCTGATAATTATTTTACTCTAATATAATTCTGTACAACTACTGAAGGATGAGACAGATAAGGTAAAAGGGTTGTGCAAAGGTGCTAAGTTCTCATCTGCCATATGAAAAAGCCATTAGAGGATGTCTAAAATTGATCAATAAAAACAGCAGCATGGCGCATTATTTAGAAATAGGCAAATGCCAGAAGCAGCCCTAGGAGTGGACAGGGGTTTGGCTGCCTTTGGGAAGCAGGACAGGGTACAGGGACGGGATGGGGAGCAGGAAACCAAGTTTTGTTGTTGTTAAACATCCTTCTATTACTGATTGACTTAAAATATAAAAACTCTGTACGCGCATGATTTTGATTAAAAAAAAATCAGTTCTGAGACTCGATGGAGCAAATACACCTATGAGCAATGAAGTCAGACAACACAGTGCCCCCGCCGGGAGAGAAGTGGGGGGCCACCCTGCATGCCCACCGCGCCTTCGGGGGTTTCTCGGACGGCAGGCCCTAGGCTGGTGAACACGCAGGTCCCTCCGCGGGGTTGCAGGCGTCTGCCAACCCGAGGCGGCGGAGGGAAACTTGAACCGCCGCACTTGAACCTGCGCGGGGGCGGGGCGGTCTCCGCCACGAGCCACACCCAGTGGCTCCGAGATCCCCAGGCCCCAGTGCGTGCCGCCCAGAGCCAGCGCCGCGGTCGGGACTCCAGCCCGGCGGCCCGGCACCTTCCCCCCCCCCCGCCGCGCCCCCCGTTCCCCGCCCCTCCCCGCTCCCGCGGCGCCCTCCCCGCCGCAGCCAGTGGCCGCTGGAATCCCTGTCGCCCCGGGACTCAGCTGACAGCGGACAGACAATGGTATTTCCCATCAGCCTGGGTATCAGGAGCCGGCCTTATCCAGCGGTGTTTTTCTATTAGTCTAACACCCCATTGTCCACCCCTTATCACTGAAATGTTGATGTCATGCCTGGCTTGGAAGTGGTTTCTGCATCGCGGCTCTCGGAGAGCTCCGCTTTAATTGGGGGAGGGGGAGGGGTGGAGGAGCCCATTTATCAGAATTCTCACGAGAATTCGCCCCTTTCCTCCTGCCATGGGGCCGCCGAGGGCGCCACGGAGGGGTGGGTTCCCAGCCACAATTCCTGGCCTTTCTCTCTGTCCCTGCCTTTCGACCCCGCTGGCCTCCCTATAGCTGAAATGCTGAGGAGGGTGGCCAGGATGCTGTGGACCGCTTTTGTCCCTCTGTGCTTTGGGCTGTGAAGCCCTCTGATGAGCTCTGGGTGGGGAAGGGGCTGCCGCTCTTCTCTGAATCTCCTGCAGCCCCGAAAGGTCCCCAAGGATCTTAGTAGGAATCTCGGTAAATATCTGCAGGATTAAACCAAAGGGCGGCCAGCTGGGAGAGTCCAGTCTGCAAGCAGATAGAAAACTCAAGACCCGTCTTCATCTCCACTACATCTTCCCTCATCCCCAACAACTCTTGCCCCAGATTGTGCCAATTCCCGAGGAAAATTTTAAAAATATGGTCTGTGCTGTCCTTCCTGTGTTCAGTCCTTGTCTGAGTCTCTGTTCACAGTAGAGGCCTGAGCACAGGAGACTCTGTGTCTGTGTTGTGTGCTTGGTTGTTGCAAGTCTGGTTAAGAGAGAAAGTGGGGAGCTCTGGGATGGGGTGGGCCCTGCTGCAGTCTGCTTGGGCAGATGACTTAACTTTTCCAAGACTCAGTCTCCTCACCCACTAAGCAGGTACAATAAGGTTGCTGCTCCAGGGACTGTCCTGAGGCTGGAACTGCAATAATCAAGGGGCTTAGCTGGGGGCCTGCCACATGGTATGAGCACATTAAGTGGCGTCTGTTATGAGTACAGCTGTTTGTAGACTTTGCACAAAGCCTGGTGTGGGGAACTGCTGAGCAGGGCAGAGGAGAGGAGCCGGGGAGGGGGGTGAGAGGTTGTGCTCCTGGGCCCCTCCTTGGAGAGCTGGGGCAGAGAAGAGGAGATGGGCTCCTGCCCTTGAGGCCAGCCTGCCATGGGCTGCCAGGAGGCGAGACGAGCCCACAGGGCCTCCAGTTCTTGCCTGGACTTTAAACAGAAACTGAATGCCTACCATAAGCATTTGGAGACTTCTGTCCTCCATGGAGTCGAAATTTATATGTAAAGGATCTGTGTTGCAGTGCTCCTGAGAAAATGGAATTCGGAATGTGGTTGGCAAGCTCCAGGTGAAGGTATTTTCTACCTGACTGGACACACACTCAAACCCTCTCAGCAGGTCCTGCTTCCTGCAAGAGCGCAGGGCTCAGGGCCTGCCGGATGATACTCAGGACATCGCAGAGTTCTCGGGCCACCCAGAGGCCAGTCCCCTCCCCAAAGTTCATGGAGGAGCAGCTTACCACAACTGTTGAAACTCTTCCCATCCCCCTACCTCCTCCCCTAGGCCATTACCCTAGAGCTCAGGGGTCCACGTGGGAATACTGTCCCACTTGGCTGGTTTTGGCCAGACCCATGAGGCGCACCAGGGAGGAATGCTGTATGGATGTTCCATTAAGGAACCTGAGCCCACAGAGAGCCCGAAGTCAAACCAAGGTCTTTTGAGTCCATGTGAACTTCACTCACAAGGGGCTTGCTGGGGTCTCATGGGCACCGCCATCCTGGGGACATTGGCCCAGACACCAGGAATGAAGGGGACCAGAAGGCCAGGGTAGAGGTGCTCCTCCCCCATTGCAATTCCAGACTGCATGGTTTCTGCATTCTCTTTCCTGACAGGCCTCTCCTTTGGTAGGTCCAAAGGGGAGGGGGAGGTGGGATGGACTGTGTGGATGGGAAACGGGGTTTGCAAGGGCTGCTTTAAGCCAAGTGAATCCTCTCGCCCCAGGGGATTTCAAGGGCTCCTCTATGTCTCAAATCTGTCTTTCAAGGACTGGGTAAAATTCCACCAAATTCCATTTGTCCCATTTTAAGGGGCAAATATTTCCGTGTGGGCCAACACACAATGTCATCAACACCTTAGTGGGGATGAGTAACTTCCATGCTGTCTTCTAAGAGTGCAGATGGCGACTGTAAGTACTGAGGGGAGAGAGGGCAAGAGAAAGGGGGGTATAGAAACAGGACACAAACTATCCACTTGGCAGTTCTTCCACACCTGTCACTTTTTTGTTGTTGTTGTTGTTCATGGGTGGTTTCATTTGTGGTACATGTATTCCTTTGATTCAAGGCAGCATTTCCTGGGTGTCTCTGTGCTCAGCCCAACACTGAGGCTCCCTGAGCTTTGAGGGTCTCAGTGTGTGGTTTTCAGGAGGTTAGAGGGTCTAACTGGGTTTCGTTGAAAATTCTCACATACTTTGAAGTGACTCCTCCCTTCCCAGATAAATGATAAGAGTTTAGAGAGTTATCAGGGCTTTACCAATAGCACGTTAGCATACAATGTCTGGTTCATCCCCTTTCTCCTTTCTCCCTTCTGCCTGTCCTTCACCTTTCACCTGTGTCCTTATGGCCTGCCTGTTTGCATGGTAAATCAAGACTCACCCAATAAATAGGTGGCCTAGAGGAGGAAATGCCGTATTCTGGCTTGATGGTGAACCCCCTCCCCAATTTTTATCTTCCACAGAGCTTTTAACAACACTTAGTGGACTTTGTCACCATCATTCGCTCTTGTCTCCACCTCTAGATCGCAAGCCCGCTCAGGGCAGGGACACATCACTCTCTGCTGTGTCCCCAGGTCTCAGCAGGGGGTTGGCCCACAGAAGGTGTTCAGCAAATATGGGCTGAAGGAATGCCTGAGCTGATGAAGACCGGGGTGTTGTGCAAAGACCAATGATTCTAGGGAAGAAGGGATGGTGTCCAGAGTTTCGAAGGCAGGTTTCATAGGGAAGACAGAGCCGGTGTGAGCTTGAGCAGGGAGGGTGCGTGCAGCACAGCAAGGTGGCTTCTTTCTACATCACAGCCTCCCCCATCAGGAGCCAGAAGAGATGTTGGAGATGACCATCCCTGAAGCCACTCTCAGGGAAGGAGAGGAAAAGGCCCTTTACCTGATCACTCATGGTGTACCAGCCACTCACCCTGCCGCCTCTCAGCTCTCTTAGCCAATACAAGTGTGTGACGCTAGGTTTCTAATCACCCACCCTCTACCACCCCGTGTCTATCGCAGAGGAGACTGACACTCAGGGTGGTAAGAAACTTGCTGGAAAGTGTGGGGCTTGCCCTGGGCCTGAGAGACAGGTCATCTCTCAGACCCCCAGGCCCCAGGCCAGCTCGACCTAAGTGGATGGTTGTCGCAGGGTCTCCAAGAGGCCTTTCTTCTCTCCCTGTTAGCACTTCCTCTGTGTTTCCGCCCCATCTTCCTCGTCAGTCCCTCCAGTGCTCCTCCCTGG
Source organism: Lontra canadensis (assembly GCF_010015895.1). Classification (NCBI taxonomy): domain Eukaryota; kingdom Metazoa; phylum Chordata; class Mammalia; order Carnivora; family Mustelidae; genus Lontra; species Lontra canadensis. The sequence goes on along the minus strand of NW_022631004.1, from coordinate 17,788,971 downwards.
CTCCGGGGGTCTGCTGCCTGGGGCCAGCCTCCCCTTTATCTTGTCTCCCCGTTTCCACTGCTATCAGCCATTATCTGGCGCTCTCCCACCCTGGCCAGGCAGGGCAGGAAGCCAGCCTGCGACTCTCCTCTCTTTGCTCTCCATCCTCTTCCTTCTCCAGAGACAAAAGCAAAAACAGCCTGTTAACAGATCGGCCATTTCCCTTGGCTCCTTGACTCCCATTTCCCACTCTCATTTTTTCAGTTTTCCAGCTCACGTGGTGCTTCGGAGCTGCACCCCGAGGCCTCCAGGCCCAGGCCTGTCACTTCCTCTGGGACGGTCTGCCAGAAGGTCGGCACCGCTGGACCCAAGGCTGTCCCCTCTGCAAAGCCCCCTGCTCCCTCTTATCCTTGGTGAGATCAGCCCTGCCCCAGCTGGTCGTCTGGCTGTCTGCGCCAAGGATGGGGCGGGACAGTGCTCTGGCCTTCCTCATTAGCAGGCTGGCTGTGGCTCTGATTATAGGCATGGGAGGGTTTTGTGTTTTCTTTTACTTTTTTTTTTTTTTTTTTTGGTCAGAGAGCATCACGCATCCATTTATTACGTCGCCTGACTGTGCACTTCCTATGCGGCTGCTGGAGACCCAGAGAGGAGCAAAATACGACCTCTGCCCTCCTATAGTGTAGAATTTGTGGGGAGTGGGGCGGCCACTGGACTGAGTTAGAGTGTTCTATCTAATGCACAGAGGCAATTGCTAAGTGCACCAAGAGGGGTGAAGGCGAGAGCACCCGGAGAGCTCAGAGGAGGGAGAGGTGGATACCAACCAGGAGAGCTGGTGTTTATCAGCCCTTTCTCCATGTGCAGCCCCGCCGGCCAGTCACAGTGCTAAGCACTTCATAGTTGCCTCGTTTCCTCCTCATGGCAAACCTGTGCGGCAGGTGTGATGATCATTCTCATTTACAGACAAGAGCCTGAAGCTTAGGGAAGTTAAGTAACGAGCCCAACACCTGATTCATGGCTAGAGCCTCATTTTCCTTGAAGGCCCAGTTCAAATGCCTCCTTCCTACCAGCTTCACCCCCACCTCTCAAGCCCCTTGGTGTGTGTGTACAGCATGCTGAGTGGGAGAGGCAAGTCTGGAAAAATCTCCGGCTGAAGATGTGTAAGTGCACTGAGTCTCTGTTTTCCACATCTGTAACAGCACTTTCTCCTAGGTTCATTGTGAGTTTTGAACCATGCCTACAGTGTGCTTAGCACAGTGACTGGCACAGAGGATATACCAGATAAATATTAGCCGTGAGTATTTTGGTAATTATTATTCACACTACAGAAAAGGTATCACGGGGAGACGATTCGACAGACAGGGATTTAGGAAGTGGATTGTTGGGGTTGATATAAATTTTGCATCTATGTTTCAAAGACCGTGCCATCCTTGCCCCAGGCACCATCATCTCTGGCAAGAGGAGCTGCCCTGGATATGATCCAGAATTTGTCTTCCCATTTTTCTCTCAAGTTTACCGAAGGTCTCCCCAGTGATCAAAAGAAAACTGTTAGTTTCAAAGACGTCTGGGTCCTTAAGAAATCTGAGTCCCTTCTCCTGTGATGATTGAGCTTCCTTTTTTCCCTTTTTTTGTCTTATTCTCACAAAGTGTACATAACCTGAAACTTACCACTTTAGTTATTTTGAAGTGTACAGTTCAATGGCATTAGGTACTCTCACATCCCCGTGCAACTATCACTGCTGTTTGTCTCTAGAACCTTCTTCAGCAGCACAAACTGAAAACCCATCTGCATTGAACATAAACTCCCCATGCTCCCTCTTTCACAGAGCCCCTGCCCACCCCCATGCTCCTTTCTGCCTCTAAGAACTTGACGTCTCTGGGTACCTCAGATACATGGCGTCATATAGGATTTGTCCTTTGTGACTGGGTTTGTCACTTAGCATCAGCTTCCTCAAGGCACCTTCCTGTTGTAGCCTGTGTCACGATTTCCTTCCTCTCTAAGGCTGAATACTACTCCATTGTATGGACAGACCACACTTTGTCCGTTCATCTGTTCATAGACACTTGGGTTGTCTATACCTTTTGGCTCTTGTGAACATGGTATACAAGTATCTGTTCAGATCTGTGCTTTCGACTGTTTTATGCGTATATCTAGAAGTAGAATTTCTGGGTCAAACGGTAATCTGACGTTTAAGGTTTTGAGGACCTATCATACTGCTCTCCATAGTGGTTGTACAATTTTATATTCAACCAGCAATGCACAGGGTTCCTGCGCACCCACGTCCTCGTCAACTGCCTCAAAAGACAGTTTATTCTCTCTAGGGGGTGGTGTGCCAATCTGATGGTCTGGAAGTTCTTTTACCCAGTTCAAATCCTCTTGTGTCCTTTATAACTAGCCTCGCCTGGCCCTGAGGATCAGCCAGTCTAAGGCTGTTCCTTCTTCCACTAGGTGTCTGCCTTCAGAGGTCTGGACCAGCCACTGGCCGAGCCATCAGCACATGTACCCACGCCCTGTGCCTAACTGCCAGCTCCTGCCCTGCTCCAAAGGATGCTAATTGTGGGGTGCCCTCACTAATTGCTCGTGAGGCGCCTCCTGCCCTGAGTGGGCACAGATGCCGATAGGACAGGGGGACTCCACTCCCTTTCTCAAGGAGGGTGAGTTATTGGAGGGAATGCTGGCTCCCTGAGGACTTAAATCATCTCTTGACTCAGACAAGAGCCCTTTGCCCCCCAGGAGAGCATTACTCATCCCGGCACCCGCGGGACCAGGCTCTGTGTCAGGGGAAAGTGCAGCTCCTATTCCCCTCGCTCAGAAACTCATAAATCATCCCTATTAGAATTTCAGCTCTTCAGATAGAAAAGGAACAGCTGGCCAAGACAGGTCTCCCAAGTGCTCTAACAGTTTGTTCTGGGGGGTGGTGGGGGTTGCCCCAGAGGAACTGGTGATCCTAGGACTCTGCCAGGACTCTGCTTGGACTTCTGTCAAGGCCAGCCAACTCTCCCACTGCTGGTCCCAGGGAAACAGAAGGACTTTACGTCCAGCATCTCCCAGGACTTGAACAGCCACGGAGGGAGTTCACGGAAAGCTCAGGTATTCTGTTCGTGGTGTAGCCATTCTGCCCCTAGACCAGCACTTACCTGGTCAAGGCCAGACTCAATATTTGTTGTACAAATGTTGAAAACCTCTGCCCTGAAATAACATGGTTCTCTCTGTGCCTCAGCTGTGTTAACTGTAAAATGGAAGAAAGATTGGATTATCTCCATGGCTCCTTCCAACTCTAACATTCATTGACACCAGCCGTCCAAGAGCTCCTTGTGGATTGGCCACAGGTCCAAATCAGCTGGTGCTGAGGTTTGTTGGCTGTTTCAGTGGGAGCAGGAGATTGGATTCTCTATGCTAGAAGGTCCATAAACTGTGAAGATAGCACCAGATGCATGAACAGCCACTTTACAGAACTGACCTACTATGTGTTTTCAGAGATGCCCAGCGGGGTTCACAGAGAGATAAGGACCTTTTCCTAACAGTGTGAGTGTGTAGTGTGTCTGTTTAGTGTGTCTCTTTCGAGGCTCAGGAATTCCTGACCAGAGATACAACTCAGTGTTCACACCATTGCTGGACTATTGAGAACAACGCTGCTCCCAGCACACCTATGGATGCGTGGGGCAGGTTAGCCAGGTGCTTATGGCGAGTACTGTGGAGTCCCAGATTATAATCTTGACCATGCTGCAGGCTGATCACACCACCAATTCTGGTTGATTTGTCTCCAAATCTCCTAAGGGACTGAAATAGCACAAATCATTCCCACTACCTAGTAAATAAGGTCTATCAGTGGGTCTGGGACTGTGAGCTGATGGAGGAGAAAAAAGTACTGGGTTAGGAACCAGAATGCTCTAGTGTTTACCTACTCACTGGCTGGGTGACTTGGTGAACAGGGTGTATTATTCTGCCTAGCTGCCCCACCCCTACTCCCCCTCTCCTGCCCCCAAACCCACATGAGGTCCAGCAGTCTCTCATATCCCAAACATTTCACTTTTACTTAGCTTTGTCTGAGTTGGATTTTGGTCACTTGAAGCTAAAGGAGTTGCGAAACAGAAGACCACATCACCTCTAGTACCTCATTGACTCATTTTATTCATTAAAATAAAGGTATTGAGGGGCACCTGGGTGGAGTGGTCGGTTGGGCATCTGACTTTTGGTTTCAGTTCAAATTGTAATCTCGGGGTTGTGAGATCAAGCCCTGCTTCGGGCTCCGTGCTCAATGTGGAGTCACCCTGAGACTCTCTCTTCCTCTCCCTCTGCTCCTTTCCCCTGCACGCACACACTCTCATAAATCAATCCATCAATAAATAAATAAATAAATAAATAAATCTTTAAAATAAAAGCATTGAAAGGGGTGATTGCTGAAGTTTTCTCAGCTCTGTGATTCTACTTTTGCCTACGACAAGGGAGAAAACATTGTCCATTTCACTTAACTTACAATTCAAATTTAAAAAATCAAAAATGAAATCATTTTTAAAAAGCTGAAAAAAAGGAAGAGAAAAAAAAGAAAACTCACAACAAAATCTAAAAGCTAGGCCTTTTCTCCCCTCAAAATCTTGATATTTACTCCTAGGGGAAGGAAGACAAGGAGTTAACAATTGTTGAGTGCTTACTATGTGCCAGGAACTATTCACACATTCTCTTATTTACAGTTCACAGTAGGTGTTTGAAGTAGGTGTTAGCCCTCCATTTCACAGATGGGGAGACCAAGGCACAGGGAGGTTATGTAACTGGCCCAGGACCATAGAATTAGTGAGAACCAGAGACAGGATTTAGATTCTGATCTGTTTGATTCCAGCACTCTGGATTCTCTTCCTCATAGGGGATAAGGTTTTTAGTCACAAGGGATGCCACCAGCATTTTTATATTGGTAGGGAAGCACCCCACTGACCTGGCCTGATTCTGAAGGCAGGAAGTCTGGCCTGGATATACTGTCACTGAGTTCCTCATCAGCCCTTCTCAGAAGCTGTGCAGCTGTTGCTCTCCACAAATGGTAGATTTTATTAGTGCATAAAGCAATTCTTAAGCAACTGAGTTCTTCTTCCACTGGCTTTTGAAAATCCTACTTCTGGGGGTGCCTGGGTGGCTCAGTGGGTTAAAGCCTCTGTCTTTGGCTCAGGTCATGATCTCAGGGTTCTGAGATCGAGCCCCACATCAGGCTCTCTGCTCAGCGGGGAGCCTGCTTCCCCCCACCCCCTCTGCCTGCCTCTCTGCCTACTTGTGATCTCTGTCTGTCAAATAAATAAATAAAATCTTAAAAAAAAAAAAAAGAAAATCCTCCTTCTGGTTCTCTGTTTTTATCACATGGTACGATCTTGCCTGGACTTGAGCTTCAAACTTGGGTGAGATGTGGCAGGGATAAAAACTCTGGGGAGAAAGACAGTGCCACTTCCAAGTGGTGTGCGCTGGACCCCTAGTAAAATCCTAAGAAGGATCGAGAATGGCTTCTGTCCTACCATGATCCCTCATGGAACTTCTGCTACATGCCAGGTACTTTGTGTAGTTTTACTAATCTTTTTGTAAGATGTTAATGTCCCCACTTTACAGGTGTCAAAACAGAGGCCCAAAGAAGCTCTGTTTTGAGATGGTTTCAAAGTTCATGCTCATTCTGACATACCATGGGTGCATCAGCATGGCCTGAGGATGCCTGGGGATTCCTGCATAGGTGAAGATTACCCCTTGCTCAAGACGTAGCCAGGGTCCAAAAACTGGAGCAGACGGGCCAGGTCAGTGGTGGAGTCTGCACCTTTGGGTGTGGGAGATCTGGAACTTAGCTAAGGCCCCTCCTTTGACCACTGATTTCTCTGGTGCTTCATTGTGGTTTTCACAACCATTAGTCATGTCAACATAACATCTTAAACATGCTGAAAAAGCCACTACTTTTGGAAAATGTTTTCATAGAGTGCTAGCCTTCTGTTCTTCAAAATGAACATGTTAGGTCCACCATGATTGTGGACTTTTGTGGTCTTTTAAATCTCAGAGTTTCCTCTGAGAGGTGGCTCCAAATGTTCACCCTTGGGACTTGGAGGCTGAAAGTTCAGTTATCTAAAGCCCCTCAGCCCAGCCTCTTGTGGAGCTATCCAAGGTCCTGCAAATGCTTCGACCTGTGCTATGTTTAATCAACCACCTTTCTACCTATGTTCTTGGGCTTCTTCCCTTTCCTGGCTTTGGACCTCATGAAACCTTTCCTGTATGGCTTATACTTACTTTCTAGGCCCTGCTGACCTAAACTCACCTGACCCCGTCCATGGTGGCCTTGACTCCCAGCCTCCAAGCCAGTCCAAGGTTCACTCTTAACTACCACGATCCCTGCTGATACTCAGTTGACCCAATTGCCCAGCACTGCACACCATTCTATCCCCTACCTCCTCCCAAGGCCACCTCGTTTGTTGGGTGGTCACATCTACTCTGTGTGTCTCAGTACATATTGAGACAATTGATTCTTTAAGGAAAATCAGCTAGAAGAATGTGCTTCCATTGAAATATACAACCTCATTTTCTCATGAGAACCAGAGCTCTGATGTTCTGGTTTTGATATTGCCCCAACCAGCTGTGTGACCTCAGGCAAGCCATTTAAGCCATGCATCTCTTTATACTTTTTGTCATTCATTTGCTTTCTCATCAAATATTTACTGACCATGTATCATGCATTATGCACTAAGCTAGGTGCTGGGGATCCTACAAGGAGAAAGATAGAGTTTTTGTCTTCAAAGAACACACAGTCTAATCCTGGAGACAAATATGTAAGTGGTTAAAGGAAAAGGAATGTGGTAAATTATTACAACAGTAGGAACAACGTGCTAAGGGAACGCACAGGCCAGATCTGCACTTGCTGTCCCCTCTGCTTGGAAAGATTTCTCCCAGACACGTGTATGACTCACATCCTCACTTCTGCCGTTCTTTGGTCAATGTCATGTTATCAGAGAGGACTTCCCTGACCACCCTATTTGAAAGAGGAAACCCACCCTTAGCTTGGCACCTCCCTGTGTCTCTCTTCTGCTTTATTTTTCTCCATAGCATTTATCATCCTCTGGCAGGAAAGGGTGCTCTCATCTGTAAAGTGGAAGACTGAGCTATGGATCCCTGTAGTGGGTTGAATGGTGACCCCAAAAGAGATGTCCATGTCTTAGCCCCCAGAACCTGTGAACTCCCTTATTTGGAAAAAGGGTCTTTGCAGTTATACTTAAGGATCTTGAGATGATGTCAACCTAGATGAGCTGGGTGGACCCTAAATCTGATGACAAACATCCTTATGAAAGGGGGAAGAGAAGACATGGACACACAGAGGAGAAAGCCACATGAAGGCAGAAGCAGAGAATGGAGTGATACAGGCACCAGCCAAAGAATATCTGGAGCCACCAGAACCTGGAAAAAGCTAGGAGGGGTTCTCTTCTAGAGCCTCTAGAGATAGCACGGCTCTGGAGAAATCCTGACTTCAGACTCTGACCTTTGTAGCTGCGGGGGAATAAGTTTCTGTTGGTTAAGTCACCAGGTTTGTGATCATTTGTTACGGCAGTCACTGCATGAGAATGTGATGTCTATATATATATTATCTCTGTGATCATCTTGAGACTAAATGGCCTGAAGCCTGAATAGTTAGACTGGACATGCCATTCAACAATACTAAGCCTTTAAATGATTCATCAGCTGTATTCATCAGCTGTAGACACTATTTTGGGAGGACATTGGGTGCTATTGGCCACCCACGTGAGCCACCCTGGGCAAATATGCACAGCAAGTGGTGGTCTCTAGCTCTTCCCAGGATGAAGAGAAGGATACCTGGTCATCTGGCCCTGATGGGGACATGGACACCTACCAGCCTTACCTACAGATTAAAAAAGGGACACTTCAATTATAGCATGGTTTATATAGAAGAAAAAAAAAAAAGAAAAACCTCCCTCAATTTCTATAAGCAAATAGTTACATAAACCATACAACATTCTTACTTTTGAAATCCTATGGAGGGACACCTGGGTTGTTCAGTTGGTTAAGGCTCTGACTCTTGGTTTCGGCTGAGGTCATGATCTCAGGGTCATGAGATGGACCCCCGTTGTCAGGCTCCGCACTGGGTGTGGAGTCTGCTTAAGATTCTCTCACTCCTGGGTGGCTGGGTGGCTCAGTTGGTTAAGCGCCTGCCTTCACCTCAGGCCATGAATCCAGGGTCCTGAGATTGAGTCCTGCATTGGGATCCTTGCTCAGTGAGGAGTCTGCTTCTCCCTTTCTCTCTACCCTTTTCTCCACTTGTGTGCTCTCTCTCTCTCTCTTGCAAAAATAAATAAATAAATAAATAAAATCTTAAAAAAATTCTCTCTCTCCCTATGCCCCTCCCTCTGCTCTAAAATAAATAAAAAGTCTTTGAAAAAAAAATCCTATGCAAAAGTCTGTATTTCTAGTAGATGAGAATAGTATGTTAAAATAGCATATCCCCAGCATATTAGTATAGTATATTAGAAATACACTCTATTTCTAATTGTGTGCCTCCATGCATGTAAATCCCTTGAAAAAGGTCAGAACACATGCTCAGCTGATAGCATCTGGCACCCTGGGGAGGGGACACAGATGGAGGGGAGCTCAAGAAGCATTTTCACTTCATCTGCTTGTTTGAATCTTTTAACAATGTTTCAAAGCATTTAAAAAGTTTTTTTATTTCAACAACAACAACAACAACAACAACAACAACAACAACAACGAGTAAGAAAAGAAATGCACTCAGCTGAGAGCACGATGTTGTGATTACCTGTGGCCCTGCAGGCAGTGGGTGTGAGTGGGGTGGGACATGGGGTTTGTTGCTCTCTGACGCTATGGGCTCATACATTTTGCCGCTCCAGCCAATTCTTCTCTGGTTCCTCGTCATTCCGACAGGGCTTAATGTGAAACCTGTGAAGGGACAGAGTCCTAGGACCTAGCGCCTTCTGGACGCAGAAGGCTGTTCTGGCAAGCCTGTGGGGCACTTTCCCTTCATCCTCCATTAGGCAGCCTGCGGACGTGCTTCCTGCAGCAGCCCGAAGCGCCTGCAGTGACATTCCTCCACTCTAATGTTTATGAGGAACAGCCAGTAACAGTCCCACCGCAGCCCACTGCACTCCGGGGGCCACCCGGGTAGGTTTAGAGTGGAAGCATCTCATCTAACCATGCGGCATTGGGGGTGGAACGCGGGGGTTACAGACGAGGGCCTCAGAGAGAATGGAAGCCACTGGGCATGCGCAGCCCTTCTCCTCTTCCTCAGTCCCATTCAGGCGCCGGGTTCCAGGGGTGGAGTCAGCTCTTCACCCCTCCACTAGATGCCGACCTGAGGGCTCAGGTGGTCCGAGGATCACAGGACACCTGGACCACAGAAGCATTGCTGGGAAAGCAGAAAAGACTCAGGCTGTCGCTGGGGGAGACTTTTTAAAATTGGGCATTGACTGATATAAAATATTTATTATATTTTGACACAAAAGATAAAATGAGCTGGGAATACCGCAAACGGGCTTCTTGGGTCTCCTACAGTAAACAGAGAATTCTCATTTGTAACCAATGTCCATTGCTGATAAGCCAAATGATACAATACTGAAAAAGATCACATTTTTCTCAGGAAATCTCCCAGCTCTTTCCCCCACTCTCTGCTTCTGTGCATTGGTACCTTTTTGAGCAAATGTGTATGCCTGGAATAAAAGAATCAGACCAGAATGGTCACAAACAAGAGGGGCTTAAGGAGACATGACAACTACATGCAATGTGGTATCTTGGACTGGAATGCTGGAGCAGAAGAAGGACGTTAGGTAAAAACTAAGGAAATCCAGGGGTGCCTGGGTGGCTCAGTGGGTTAAAGCCTCTGCCTTCCGCTCAGGTCATGATCCCAGGATCCTGGGATGGAGCCCCGCATAGGGCTCTCTGCTCTGTGGAGAGCCTGCTTCCTCCTCCTCTCTCTGCCTGCCTCTCTGCCTACTTGTGATCTCTCTCTGTCAAATAAATAAAATGTTAAAAAAAAAAAACTAAGGAAATCTGAATAAATACGGATTTCAGTTAATAATAATGTATCAATATCAGTTCTTTAATGGTACCAAGTGTATCATATTAATGTAAAATATTAACAATGAGGAAACTGGGTAGGGTGGTGTATGGAAACTCTGTACGGTCATTGCAACTTCTCTGCAAATCTAAATCTATTCTAAATATTTAATTTTTTTTTTTAATAAAAAAAATCAGGCCTGGCCACCTGGATGGTTTAGTCCATTGAGGGTCTCCCTTTGGCTCAGGTCATGATCCCATGATCAGTGGGGCGTTTGCTTCTTCCTCTCCCTCTGCCCTTCCTCCCTGCTCATGTCCTCTCTCACTTTCTCTCTTTCTCAATCATAAATAAATAAATAAAATCTTTAAAAAAAATCAGGGCTGGCCTGATTTAGTGGATGCCTACTTGAAGATTGAAGGTAATAGTAGGGCAAGGTGAGTAGAATTGGAAATTCAAGGGGTTTATGATGAGTTTATTTGAAGTAAGCTTTGAGTGCTTTGCTCTAAACATTCTTTCTCCATTGTAGTTGACTCCTATCAACTGTGTGAAATACTATTATTCCCAATTTACAGATGAAGAAACTAAGCTCACAGAGGTTACCTGGTTTCCCACCATCCGCCCCAGTTTGCGTTTTGTCTGCTCCTTTAGTCTGGGTAATTTCCCAAATTTGCCACGTCCCTTCGTGTGTCAGTGTCTGCCAAGCACTCAGTCCCTCTTCTTCCTTGCCTGGTAAATGGTCCAGCCTTTTCCATCATTTTAAAACTTCTTCAGGTGGGGTGCCTGGGTGGCTCAGTCAGTTGGACATCTGACTCTTGATTTTGGCTCAGGTCATGAACTCTGGGTTATGCGATCCAGTCTGCTTGTCCCTCTCCCTCTGCTCCTTCCCCCGTCACCCACCTCCCCTTCCAAATAAATAAATAAAATCTTAAAAAAAATAAAACTTTCTCAGTTTTCACCTCCTCTGAGAAGTCATCCTTGATGTTCCCATGTAATTAATCATCCCGTACTCTGTGCTCCTCCTGAACCCCACCCCCGCCAATGAATTCTTTCCTTGAAATGATCGGCCCTTGCCTTGGACTGTGAGCAACCTGAGGTCAGGGGCTGTTTGTCTTTCAGCTTCAAATCTGCACTGCATGGCCCAGTATCTGGCAAACAAAGGCTGGGCCGTCTGTAGCTCTTGAATTGAATGAAGCTACTATGAAAGGATTATTGGTTTGCTCAGGCTGCTACAACAAATTAATACAGATGGGGGCGGGGGGAAGGGTCAAACAACAGAAATTTATTTTTTCCTAGTTTTGGGGGCTGGAAGCCCAAGAATAACACATCAACAGGCTTGGTTTCTTCTGAAACTTCTGTCTCTTGGCCTGAGAATGGTCTTTTGCTTGGGTCCTCGCATGGCTTTTTCTCTGTGCATGTTCGTGTTCTTATCTTCTCTTCTGATCAAGACACTAGTGATATCAAATTAGGGCCATCCCATGACCTCACTGAATTTCAGTTACCCCTTTGAGGACCCCATCTTCAAATGCAGTTGTATTCTGAGTTACTGAGGGTTAGGATTTCAATGCAGGAATTTGGACGGGACACACTCAGTCCATAACTAAACCAGAGCAGGCTGTGGGGTTGGATGGTGGTGGAGAAGGATCTCAGGTGTCTGCTGTTTAAAAGACACAGGTAAAAGGTGGGCAAAGACCTGAATGTGGCTCAGCTGGAGTCCAGAGGGCATTGGTGCTCTTCCAGGACAAAGGATTTAAAAGGGCTTGTATTGGGAAGACCATCTGAGGTCGTGAGCTGAAGGAGCTACGGAGCAGGCTTGTATTTATTTATCACCACTAACAATTGCTTCAGCCAGAAGAGGGATCCTGGAAACCTTCAGTCTGCACTGTGCTTTCTGGCCTTGACCCCGTAGCTATCGTGCTCACAGTCTCCTTCTCTCGCTCCCCTTTCTCTCACACTGTTACTTTTGCCTGGTCCAGCCCACACAGCACGCAACATCTTCAAGGCCTCGCGCTCTGGGGCAGGGGGAGGCCCCGGAATGGAATTTAAGACAAAACTTGCATTAGCAAGCTACCTTCTCAAGGGCAGGGGGATGTCTCAGGCAGCAGCTGCGGCCGCCCAGGGAGAGCCAGAAGGCTCAACTTGCTGCCTGAGCATTGAAGACGATGGTCCTGACAAACTACCCAGTCTGAGGAAGGGTCCGAGAGCCTCGATCTCAAGGGTGCAATCGTCTAGGACCCTGGGAATGCACAAGGACGTTTGCAGGACCAAGGGCAGCTGGCAACTGCTGGTTTTGTGCCATTAACATTGCTGCTTAGGAAATTAAGTTTTGTTTTATGAGACCATGGTGATTTACAGAGCACGTGGCAAATGCCATCTGGTTGGTGCTTCTTAATCTAGAGTTGCCTCACAGACATCCCTCCATTTGGTCTGCACAGTAAAGGGTGGGACAGATTTGATGGTCCATACCCCCATCTTGCAGGTGAGGAAACTGAGGCTCAGCAAAGTGGAATGACTTGGGCAGGGTTGCTCCATTGTTGGGTGACAATTTGCAACCGGGAGCAAGCCCTTTGGCTGCCAAGGTGGTGCTCTCAGCCTGCATGGGCTTCTTTGATCCCCTCTACAGCCTTGACAGGAGAGTCTGCTGCTTTTCGTTTCTCAGGTGAAGCTGATATTTGGGGGTGACGTGGGACTCAGGACCATGAGGGTGATTGGTGTCAGAGTTGACTTAAAGGGATTCTCTTGACTTCATATCTCGAGCACTTTTTATTCCATCACACCACTATACCTGGATGGGACCCAGTGGGTCTGGGACCAAGCCCACCCTCGGGGTGCTTACCATGTGGCAGCTTGAGATGAACGGTGACCAGAAGGAGGGGGACTGCGCGTGGGAGAGTACACACTGGCCAGGGGACGAGCCCATCCAGCCCCTGACCCAGCTGCCACGTCTCTTCAATGAGCCAGGGACTGTGCTGGCAGGAGCTGCTGGGCCCATAGACGTAGGAGCTCCTTGCTTTCCCCCAACACCTGCTGCTGGGGGTGACCACTCCTGGGAAGAGGCAGAGGTCAATGGAAAATAGAACATGGGCTCAGGAGTCAGTCTGGTCCCAGTCCAAATTCTGAGGCTACCACCGATGAGCCGCTTCCCTCCTGGGCATTAGTTAATTGCTCCGAGCCTCAGTTTCCCCTCCTGTAAAATGAAGGCAATGATGCCTACTTTTTGAGCCTGCTTTGGGGATGAAAATGGGATCTTGTATATATCAATTATCCAGCTCTACACCTGATGTGTCATTCGTTGAAGCTTAGTAATGGCAACTAACAATACATGACTAGCATGGGTGGGGGGGTGCGTCCCTGATGTACTGTCCTGAGAAAATGTGTTGGTGCCTGTGGCTCAGAATGAGCTCTTGGGTTGATGTGCATGCCTCCCTGCCCACCTGTCCTCCCTCCTTGCTGACCAAGCCCCAGAGGCTGTGTGAGCCCTGGTTATTAGCTGTGGGACCTCGGGCGAGCTACTCACTTCTCCGTCTCCTTTCCCTCATCTGCAAGATGGGAATGATGAAAGTCTCTGCCCCACAGGGTTGTGGGAATCAAATGAGGCCACACCTGTAGAAATTCGACACAAAACAAGCTTCCAGTGTCCATGTGAACCATCATGAGCCTCATTATTGTTCGATGTGCTGACTCAGCAGTCTGTCCTGGGGTCAGGCCGAGAGGATCGGGGGGCCTTGTCTCTGTTTGGCTGGGGGTGGGTGCTGTCATTGATCGGTGAGGTGTGCTGAAAGTGGGGGAGGAGCGTGAAATCTCTGAGTCTCCCTTTCCTGACGGAGGAGATCTGCAAGACCCTGTTCGTCTAAAATGTGGCTATTGCCTGCAATGGGTCTCCGTTGTCTTCTCTATCACTGAGGGAGCTGAGCTGGCTGACCTCTGAATTCCTTTTCAGTTCCATCATGGTAGGACCCCAGTGACTCTGGGCTTTGGCTGAGCCAAACATTACCCCAAATGCTCCTCTACAAAAAGTTGGCCACAGCCGGGAACAGGAAGGAAACCAGCTCCTGCCTGGCTCCTGCCTCTCAGGGTCCTCTGGGAAGCAGCTCCACGACTCAGCAGACAGTTCCTGATTGTCAGCAGGCTCCCTTCCAGCCTGCACACACACGCCTGGAGGGAGCCCTTCCCTGCTCCCTCTGCCCCCACCCCGCCCCTGGCCTGGGGGTCCCAGCCCAGAGGTGAGCAGCAGGTGAGACTCCCTGCAGAGCCTCGAGAATCTGGTGGAATGTTCTCCCTATCAGGGAGGGCTGTTGAGTCTACCGGTGTGTCTATGAAACACGGTGCTCAGAACTGTGCAGACCTAAGGAGCCATGGACCTTGACTGCCAAAAGGGCCTGTGAACAGGCCTCCGTCATCTTCCCAGAGGAAAGAAACATGGAAAACGAAGCATGGTCTAGAGAAAGAATGAACATCTGCTGAGCTTCCACTCTGTCGGCATGACGTGGTTTCTCAGAATACAAAGAGGGAGAAGACAAGGAGTCTACTGTCTAGGAGACAGACAAGTTGCTTATTTTTTAGAAAAAAAAATTTTTTTTATGTCTGTTTCCTCCTGCTCGAATATTTGCTGCAGGAGAGCAGGGATTTCCTGCCTCCTGTTCACCAGAATATTCCTTGGACCTGGCAGTGAGCCTTGCACGCGGCAGGCATTCAACAGATACCAACAGATGAACTGAATGGAACGATGACAGTATTACAGAGTGAAAGTGAAAGTGTGATCAAGGTTCTGGGGGAGTAGTGGAGAAGGTAAAAGCCAGAGAGGTGGCAATTGGACTGGGTTTTGAAGGATTAATAGGAGTTCATCAGGGAGTAAAAGTAACAACAAAGGTTTTTTTTTTTTCTTTTTTCTTTTCAGTTAGATTTCATGATGAACGTTCTATCGATGATGCTTATGAGACCCTTCAAGTTATGATAGGAGGTAAAGGTGTGAGCCATAGAGAAATTAGAGTAATCGGGGGAGGGATATTAACAGCATGCCTTGGATATGCCCAGTGCTGTGCTAGACACTTAATGCATGATATGTTACTTATTCCTTCTAGCACTCCCATGAGATAGGCATTTGACAAATGGGAGTGCGGGCTCAGAGGGCTTTAGTAACTTGCGCTGGGTCTCAGAGCTCACTAGGGCTGGAGGCTGGATTAAACCCATGGCTTTGCACCTCCAAAACTCTTGTTCTTTCCTGGGGAGCCTGGCCTCCTCTGAGGCAGAGGACCTGGTCATCTTAACCATGGAGTGAATATATTAAATGCCTCACCAGAATCAGAGCCTTGTCTTAAAACTCTAGGGCCCCAAGGCCAGAACTGGAAAACAAACTCTAAGAATTTTTCATTGAAAAAAAATGTTTTGTGAGCCTGTTGCCTTTCTATTCTGATTTCTTCTGGTCTGCTCCCCGCCCCACCCCACTCTTCTCCCACCAGCACAAGGGCTCAGAAACACTCAGAAGCTCCAAAAGGAGGCTGGAGAAGCTACATCCATCAAGACCTTGAAAGGGCCCAGAGCAGGTTTGAGGGGCAGGAGAGAGGGTCAGGGGGAGCCTAGTTGTTCCAGAAGGCAATCACAGCCTGAAGGTCCCTAGCCCCATTTCCCTGGAGGGGAGGGCCCAAAGTATGGGGGTGGAAAGGGAGAGAGGGGTAGAGAAGGAGGGAAGATAAGCCGGTGGTCATTTGTCTTTTTAATTGGCTCAAATGTTGGGAGGAGAGCTGTGTTGTTATCCTGGCTCTGAGGCTGGACTGGGTCCAAGCGCCAGGCTTCGGGCCGGCGCAGTGGGAAGCTGCAGAGGGAGGCCCTGGTCTGCCCTTCACCCGGGAGGGGCCCCTTGGGGAGAAAGGTTCAGGAGACAGGGTGGGAGGCAGCAACACGTGGTCAGAGGCGGCTTTTGCTTCTCTGGCATTTCAGAAATTTAAAACAGTAATTCAGGGACTGAAATAGACATATTTTAAAGAATCCATGGCATCTGAAGGCCCCTCCTACTTCATTCCTCTGCCTGTGGATGGAGCCTGTCCACCAGCTTGGTCTGGAGGTGTCTCTGGGGAGAGAGAGTTGGGGAGCAGTTTGGAACTTAAGAGTTTTCTGTTCCTAAAACTCCGACACAAAGTACCCAGGATAACAATAGTCCTCCCTCACTTTTGCCAGCCGACTTATACCTGCCATGCTCTGTTACATTTATTACCCCATCTACGTCTCTGCCACAATCTGGTGAGAAAGGCGGGACAGGTATAACTGTCCTGTTTCCCATGTCATGGTTGAGGGGACTAGAGCTCTGAGTGGCTAGGTGACATAGGCAAGGACACCCAGCATTGCAGCTGGGACTCAAATACAGGTTCTTCTAATTCTGCACCTGTGGGCTGGCTCTTCAGGACTGTCCACCTCCCAGAGGAGTCACATGCTGGATGCCTATTGTGGTGTGATGGTCCCTAACGGTGGTGGTTGGTACAGCTTCTAGGGACAGATGGCTCAGGTCAAGTTTCCACTTGGAGCACATCTCAGCCTTCCAGGCATTGTGGCAGAAGGAAGGATGTCCCCGATGTAGGGAGGGAGGGGTTCCCAGGAGCATGATGGGTCTAGAGACTGAGGCACATGGCAGGGAGGGGACGGGGGAGATGATGGGGTGCTAGTTGTTATCAGGGTATTCAGAGAGCCAAGAAAGCAGATTGAGCTGGGTCTGAGTGGGTGTTTGTGGGCAAGGGCCCTCAGGAAGGTGAAGGCTGCCTGTTAGACTGGGTCCTTCAAGGTCTTCCTTCAAGGAGACTTTATCCCATCTCTGGCTAAAGCATAGATCCATTGTCTCAATACATTTAGGCCCAAAGCACCCAATTCAAACCTCTGAATCCAAAGGAGAGAAGACCCTTTTACTTTCACAAGTGCTCCTGCCCCCTTGTCTGGTGAGCCAGCAGCTTCTGGCCAACTGGGAGTCCCTATGCCTTCACCCTCCAGGCCCGGGCTTAGCTGGTCCGCTATCACCCAGATGAAACTCCTCCTGACTTCTGTTCCCCTACTGGTCAGCTGGCTTCCTGCTCCTGTACCTTGTCTTCCAGGGCACTGGGCCCAGGGAAAGGTGGGGGGGGGGGCAGCATTCATCTCAAGATGGAGGAGAGTATGGCCCAAAGGAGTGGCCTGGCCCAAGGGAGTGGCCTGGCTCAAGAGAGGGGCCATGAATGCCTTCTGCTACCGAGCTTCCGGAGGATGGGAGAAGAGGGAGTGAGAAGTGGAAGAAGGCGGCAGGTGGTGGGATGGTGTGCCCCGGCCTCCTGCCCACACTGCTCCTACAGGGGCTGGCGAGTTAGGCAGGGACCAGATAAGGGCCTTGGCTCTGCCTCTTGTGTTGCCTCGGGAGGGACCGCCTCTCAGGGTGACTGACTGGAGAGCCAGCATGGGGAAGGCATGACAGAGAAAAGCCTCTGCTGGCAAGAACGCTTAGCTGTGGAGAGGCTCTGGGTTAGTCCCGTGTGCCTAAGGGAAGGGACCCGGATGAGGGGGCTAGCTGAGAGCCCCAGGGGGTGGGTGACCCTCCGTGGAGGTGGCCAGGCTGAGGGAGCCAAATTCCCAGCCAGGACAAAGGTGGGGCCCCTTCCACCCTGACCAGGCCCAAGAACGGATCGTTGGCTCGTCAGCCCCAGCTCAGCTCTCCAATCCAAGGCGGGACCCGACCAGGGCAGACCCATGTGGAGACCAAGAGCCTCGAGGACTCCAGACCCCATTGCGGTTTCAAGGGCCCAGTACTCTCTCCTGGACGCAACGTGCAAGGCACCTCCCTGTCCCCCCACCCCTCACCCCAACTCCTCCTCTCTCTACCTGACCTTTTCTAGGTGCTGCCTCTGTGCCCTCAGGCTTCTGCTGGGTTTGGGTTATGAGGGAAAGTTGCCCTGTCAGATAAAGTGGTTTCAGAGTTCAATATCAGGGCAAGGGCGAGATATGTGCTGAGCGGATGGCATTTCTGTCCTGTCTTATTTACCCTCAGATCCAGGCTTTTGCTCCCTTGGAACAGGCCCACTGCATTCCCGTATCCTCTGGATCTCTCTGGTGCCTGGGCTTCAGGAATACAGCCTGCTCGTCGTGCCCCAGACAGAGGGTGGTGTCTTCCTGCAATGCTTCCTCTGGGGCCCTCCCTGCCCTTTGTTAGGTTGGGAGCAATTGCATCACCCAATTAACCGCTCCTCAGTTTTAAACCCCACTAAAGCCTCAGAACAGATTTCTTCTTCCCCTGGTTCCCCTTCCCCTTGGATCCTGACTGGTGCATCCCCCGTGGGCAGTCAATGCGGATCCCGGTTTACAAATGACTTTAAGTGAAACTGAGGCATTGAGTGACTTGATCAAGGTCACACAACCAGCTGAGGACAAGTTGGGATTTGGACCTGGATCTGGTGAGTCTGCAGCTCAAGTCCTTGTCCTCACAGTGGCCCGCAACGGGGCCACCGACACCCCCCCTCCCCAGCGCTCACGCTCCGTGGTTTATAAAACCCTTTAACAGAGGCTGTTCCCCTTGATCATCATGGCCCCTTTACAGGAGGGAATGGGGGGGAATAGTAGTGTTACACTCTACTGAGGACAAGGTTGAGGCTTAGACACGCGGGATGACTCGCCCTTGACAAACAGACCGTAGGGAGGGATTCAAACTCGGCTTCCTGTTTGTGAACAGAGAGAACCCCGCACGCCTCCACTCCGCCTCCTGAATGCAGTCCCCGCCCACCTCCGATCTCCAAATAAGCCTAACTTTTAAAAGACATTGTGGTAAAACATACACAAAATAAATTTGTCATTTTGTTTCTTCTTGAGTGTCGAACTCCATGGTAGTGAGAACATTCACAGTGTTGGATACCAGACGCCATGTCGGTCTCCAGACCGAGCCCATCTTCCCGATGTGAAACTCAGCACCCATTAAATACTAACTCCTCTGGCTGCCTCCCCCAGCTCCTGGCAACCCCTGTCCCACTTACTGTCTCTCTGAGTTTGATTATGAGGAAGAAATCGTGCAGTATTTGTTCTTCTGTGCCTGGCTTCTTTTATTTTGCCAAGGTCCTCAAAGTTCATCCGTGTTGTAGCACGGGTCAGATAGTCCTTCTTTTGGAAGGCTGAATACTATTCTGTCATAAGGCTAGAGTACAGTTTGTTTCTCCATTCACCTAGTCATGGTAACCTGAGTTGTTTTCGCTTTCCCAGATGTTACCTCCTCTAGAACCCCGCACTCCACACAGTTGCTGAATGCGTTCGGGACTGGAGGATGAGAACTGCCCAGAAACTTGCACTCGGGAAGCTGGCCCTCACCCGTCCAGCATCCCCAGATGGCCTAAAATGGGACAGACAGCAAGGGTCTAGCTGTTGCTCAAAGCTTCTGCCAAACTCCGGCGTGGAATATTGTATCCCTGTCGCTGAACATCATTGTTGGAAGTAAGGGAACAAGTCAAACAGATAGAATGGCCTTTTCTGCCAAGAAGGAAATGTCTGTCTCAAGTCCAAGTCAGATACTCTACTGGGTTGGAAGCTGCTGGAGGGCGGAGCTGGGCCTCTTGCCCCCACATGGGTCCCCAGCTCAGCCCTCAGAGCCTGAGGGAGTGAGGAAGACTGGGCTTGCCTCTCCTGTTTGCTCCTGGTGGCTCCTTTCCAATTTCTGGGAAAATGATAAAACTGGCTTGTTCTTTAGCAGGTGTCCATAATTCAGTATCACAGACCCCCTCCATCCAATCCTGAATGAAGCAGCAAGGGTTGGGGCCTGAGAATGAGGCACTAACATAGGAAAAAAGAGAAAAAAGGCAGAGCAAAGAAAGAAAAAGGGGGTAAGAACAGGGGCTAAAAGCATCTGGAACTATGAGATGCTTTCTGAAATTTAAGAGGATTGGTCTAGATACTTAAGAAATTTTTGTTTGTTCTTATAAACAAATTTAAGAAATCACTTTGGCTTTAGATGACACATCATCAACCCCCTTCCTATGTTGAGACTCCTGAACTTCCTTCTCCCATGCCAGAGCGAATCAGAGAAAACAGAACCTGTAGTACAGGGGGGTCTGCGGGGGGCTGGGAGGGTGGGGCTCCCCAGGGAGTGGTGAGTGTATCCACTACGTGGAGTATTGTGCAGTCTTCCAGCAGGTGGCGGTATTGAGTCTGGGAGAAAGACGCCATTTTCTAACTCCTGCAAATGCCCTGGATGGGTTGGTCAGTGACCTAGGGTTGGGTGAAGGGCAGCACTTAGACTTTACCTGATTTTACTTTGCCATTTGACAGAGGTAGAGTATAACTTTCCAGTGAGTTAGGTGGAGGTAGATGACACTCTTTCTTCTCAGCACCAGAGATAAGGAGGAAGACCAAGGCGTAGATGGTAAGGGAAAACAAATTTTGGCCCAACATAGGAAGAGCTTTACAATAATCAAAGGTGCCAGTGATTTGTGGTAGTGAGGTACCCATCACCAGAAGTATTTGAGCTTAGGCAGATGGTTCTTTCTTAGTGATACTGTAGAAGATCCTCAAACCTTAGATGAGGTTGGGTCAGATGATCCTTCAGGATCCCTTCCAACCCAGAAAGCCCACAGTTATTTCACTAAGAGGAAAATGATGGCAAAGTCCTGAGTTTATTGAGGAAGGAATGATGCCTCATTGACTCACTGTCCCTAGAACATACAGGCACATATGATAAATAGGTCAGTAGATCCAGTAGCTTTATGCAACAAATAAGGGTCAGAGAATTGGGATTAGAGCTGTTGCTTGCTCAGTTGAGCAACTTGTGAGACCCCCCAGTCATCTGGCTGATGGTTAATGAAGCCCCTTCCCACCTCCCTGCTGCTTATCTCCTCCCCATCTCTCTGCTGTTTCGTTACCCTTTCTCTGTTGCCATCTTGAAACTTTGGGTGTGCATTCAAGGAAACCCTACCCCCAAACACTGGCCAGCAGCATCCACTGGACAGAGGATGATCAGGGCAACAGTCCCCCAAACTCTCTTTTGCTCTTCCTTTCTCTCTCAGGAGATGGGGCAAAGCAGGAGTGACACTGAGACTTCGTAACAGTCTGGAGAGCTGGCCTGAATCCAGCCAAGGACTCCAAGTGTCCTAAAAATACCAGTCCCCAGCCCCATGTCCTCTCCCAACCCCCATGTCCTCTCCCAACCCCCATGTCCAGAAATGCTGACAGTAACCATATGCCACCACCGAGTCAGTCAAAGCAACCTTGGCAAATGTCAGCCACAGTTGTCTGTAATCTTCAGGGAGGTAAGGCGGTGCCAGAAGTGATCGGTTTCTTTATCCACGTCACCCAGATATAAACAATATCGGGGAATCATGACAGGGAGATCCTTCTAGGCCAGTCTCCCTACACCATTTCTCCCTGAGTGAAGTTACCCTCTAGCTCCGGGCCCTAATGGCCCCTGGGGATTGCAGCTTATTACTCTTATCTGCTGGAGGCAAAAGCACCTCAGTGAAAGACATTTTCGGTGCCCTGTTCTGGATGTCTCGGTAATCCTCTCATTTATGTATGTAGACAAGGAGATCAAAGCCCCCTGGGGATGCATAAAACATGTCAGGGCTGGGAGCTGTACATCCATTAAAGCTGACAAATGCCTTGTCCAGCTGATGGGGAGCCAGATGGTCGCTCTGCGGGACAGGAGTGCCACAAGGAGCGAGGCAGGTGACTGCAGCATGCAGGGGTGGGACAGGGACTGGGAGACATAGGGGCTGAGAAGAGGACTGGAGCCAGGCCACGCCAGAGTGTGCGTGGGGGGGCCAGCCTCCCCCAACCTCCACGGGAGTCCCGGGTCTTCGAGGCAGCCTTATGAAAAGTGCTGTGCAAAAGACCCCAGAGACCCTTCTACGTGGACCTTCCAGAATCAACAGGCATGGAATAGGAATGGGGAATCCTGAAACAAGAGATGGTAGAGAAAATAAATAAGGAAGAAAGACAAGAAGAAAAAAAAACCCAACCTTAATGTCATTACTATTCTCTTTCATAAATCACAAGAGCGTGGGGTTTGTCCGTGGTCCTGTGTGTCACTGTGGTAGCTGCTGTCATGTACCCTGGCTCTTCTGCTACAGGGCAAGAGTGTGGTCTCTGCAGCCCCACTGAGGAGAAGAGCCTTCCAGGAGCTTCCGCACAAGTAAAATTTGTCAGTTTGTTTTGGCTCTCTGGGAGGTCACTCTGCAAAGGCAAGAGCAGAGTGTCCCTGAGGGGGCTGGTGGCTCTTCTGGCCTTTGGGAGAACACAGGCTACTGTTCAGCCCCAAATAAGGAGAGGTCTTAGGTAAGAACGTGCTTAAAGGCATGCATGTGTGTGCACGTGCACACATGGATGCATACACGTATGTGTGCGTGTGCATGTGAGAGAGAGACAGACAAGGCAGGCACAGACAGGCAGAGACTGGCATCCAGGAGCCATAGCTGCTCCTACTCTCCCAGGACCAGGAGCACAGAAGACGTCATTCATAGGGTTAGGAACCAGCAGCTGGAACTGTGGAGCTCTTCTGGTGCCTGCAAATATTCTGGTTTCGTAAGTACTGTGCATTCTAGGGGAGCCTCCTGGTAATAGCTCAGTCTCTTTTGACTAGCCAGACCTGGCTTCATGCTGCAAGTCTCACGTGGAAGTCCCACCTGTGGACCTGTCAGGGACGCCTTGCCTTTAGTTCAGCAGGTGCTCTGCCCATGATGTGAAGAACATGGTCACTAGGAGTCATGGGTTTTCATAACGCTCTGGCTTTGTCCTTGGCCCCTGGCTCCCTCTGTTTCATATAGGTATCCTGCTAGTATTTCTAGAAAGACAAATGCAGTCAGTGAGTTCTCTGTCTTCTTCACGCGAAGCAGGTAGGATCTGCTGTTCCCAGTGTACTTACATCTGTGTCCATAGACCTTGTCTCAATCTTGAAGCTAAGGAAGTAATGGCACAGATAGCTGCTGCTTATGGATGGCTTCATCTGGAAATTGTAACACATTTCCCTGGAAAAACCCAGTAATACTTCCAATCGTCCCAAACCCCCGGATCTGTTAAACCCAGTGCCTCAAATGCCATAGTTTTGTAATGAAAAGTAAATGCTATTGCAAACTCAGAATTTAAAGGAACAAAATGAAAAATTTGATAAAGAAGTCTGTTTCCTGCTAGGTCCTAAGGAGACATAGATTTAATCAGAAGTGGAGAGGTAGATGGAGACTTTTGCCTTCATCTGAGGGGGCTCCTGAGTACCATTTAGTGCTCACCTGTGAAGATGGATGCTATCTTCTGTCTTATAAAATTATCCTTAATTCAAACCTCATACATGTTCCTTCCACTAATACAGACCCTTTGCTATCTTTTCCCAACTATGACTGGGATCATTTAAGAAAATCTCCTTCTGTCCCAAAACAAAATGCAGAAAAAGAACAAGAGAAAACAAGATCAGAAACGGGGAGGGAGATTTCCTCTGAGATAACTTGGCAAGGGCTCAGGCTGAGATGCAGGGGTTAAGAGAGGACAGAGGACGTAAACGTGAGCAAGTGTCTGATCTGGAGTGCACTAAGCTTTGGATGGAGACCCAAAGAATGTTGCAAAGAGGTGAGGGCACAGTGTTCATACTTCCTTCAAAAGAGAAATAGGAGAGGAGCCTGGGTGGATCAGTCAGTTAAGCGTCTGCCTTCAGCTCAGGTCCTGATCCCAGAGTCCTGGGATCGAGTCCCGCATCAGGCTTCTTCTCCTTCTGCCCGCTGCTCCCCCTCTTTGTGTTCTCTCTCTCTGACAAACCAATAAATAATTAAAAGAGAGAGAGAGAGAGAGAGAGAGAGATGATCTCCCAGTTTTTACTGTCAGCCACCAGATGGCAGCATACACCAGAACAGCTTTGTTGCTTTCTTACCAACCTGTGGAGCCAAGGTGCCGCTCAGATCAGGACCTGCCTGGTCTCCAGCATTCGTGAAGTTTCTCCACCTCTCAGTGAAGGCCGCTTAATCACCCCCTGAACCCCAAGCTTCAAAATCCATCTTGATCTTAGTTACCAGAGTCTTAAGGAGCTCTGGTTTTCATGCTTACCCACTGATCTTATTACAGTATCACCAAAGCTTTAAAAATTTTTGTCCTTGACACCAAGTACTCACTTGTTCCCCAGTTTCCACTACCCTCTTTTAGCTCCTCACTACTACTTCCTCTTTTTAAAAAAGCTTCCGTAGATTACTGTTGTATCTCCATGTCATCTCTCGTTCCTAGGAGAGGAACTTTCTGATGGTCACTGCCTATGTAGGGAATGGTATCCATCGTGGGACTGTTGACTTCTTTGATAAAAATTGCTTGCCTGGATGCTGCCTTTGCCTGAAATGGTAGGTCTTGTGTCAAGTCCCTCCCATCCCCTGTGCAGATTGTCTCTTCAGCATCTGCTCTTCCCGATCTGCCTCAGTGCAGACAAACATCTTGTGCTGGCAAGATCATGAGGCATGACAATCTCATGCTTAGAACCTCATTGGTGCTACATTGCCTTTAGGGTGGAGCCCATGTTTCTTAAGATGGTGGACGCTATGATCTTTCCCCATCTTCTCCTCCAGCCATCCCTCTCCCCATTCCTTTGTGCACACCCTTTTCTCTAGTCATACAGAAACTCTTTTCTGTCTCCTGGGTAGGTTTTTTTTGCTTGTGTTTCCAAGTCCCTCAAAAACATTTCCTTCTTTCTACAACATTCTTCTCCCTATATAAGCCTGGCTGGTTCCTCTACAGGAAGCCTTCCCTAATTGCCTACCTGGGGTAGGTGTGTCTCCTGCACCTTATGCTTTCTGTATTCCAACTCCTATTGAATTGTTTTGTGGAATTACACAGCCCTTGCTAAGCCAGTAGCCCATAGCATGCAGCATGAGTTTCTGGTGGATGGGGACTGCTCTCCTGTGTTTGCATTCCTGGTGTTGGGACAGCAGAGTCCATCTTTGTGAATGGATATCAACTGTTTAAGGAATCATGGGGTAAGTCAAGGGTATTTGAATGACATACTTAAGCATTTTCCTAAATATATTCCAAGAAATTCTATTTCCATAGAATGATAGATAATGATGGACAGAGGCTTTTGTAGAAAATTAGTTTGGACAAATGTTATATGGCAAGGTGAAACAGACTTCTTTATTGAAGTATTTTTCACATTTTTAAATATGCTAATATGTACTACTCTCTCAAGAAGTCTCTGATTCTATAGGGCTTTAGAGCACATCATTTGGGAATATCTGATATAATTCCCGTATCAATTCTCATATGAAATATACTAAATGGAAGATAGCAGCATGATTACTTTTGTGGGAATAAATCACCTGCCCATAGTGACATACATTCTGCTTATACATTCAATTAACCATGTACCCACTACATACGTTTAATTAACCATGTACCCACTACACATACTGTCTTCTTATAATGCCAGTTACTCATAATCTTTGAGATCTATGGAAAACTGATTAATCTTCAAATAAGGCAACAGAATACTAGGAGATCAGGCCATCTCAGCATTTGCTTATAGTTTCAACCAAGCTATTCCCTCAGTCAGGAACCCTCTTCCTTCTTGTTGCCAGATAGAATTCATTTGCTTCATTTGTGAATTTTGACTATTTGTTCATATTTTCCCATGGTGTCTTGCTGCACAATTATTTTTTCAAAGAGACTTAGTAGTTACTACTTGTCCTCCCTTTGACTCCTGGAAACGCTCATCAGAGAGAGGTTCCAAAATGGCAGCTCACACAGCCGGGGCTCTTCAGAGCCATGTTCATTTGGCCTCATAGACTCTGAGAATTCCACGACTTGGAAAGGGGACTTCCTGAGGCCACACAATCCATCTCCAGCCTCAGGGAAGACCTCATCAATCCTCATAATATTTTGTCTGGACTGACAGTACTTAAAAGGTGGCTGAATCCTATTCTTACCCACTCTCTATCTTGAGCCCAGCGTGGCACCCCCCACCCGCTTCTCCCAGCTGCCTCTCACATCTCTCAGGGGAAGAGAATTGGCTGGGTGGGTGCGGGAGTTTTAAATCAGAGCAGACTAAAGTGTGGAAGAATGCCCCATCAATCAAAGAGCATTTAAAACGTGACCCTGGGGA
Organism: Lontra canadensis; assembly: GCF_010015895.1. Taxonomy (NCBI): domain Eukaryota; kingdom Metazoa; phylum Chordata; class Mammalia; order Carnivora; family Mustelidae; genus Lontra; species Lontra canadensis. Next base: position 17,762,922 of record NW_022631004.1, on the reverse strand, counting down.
TTAGCAAGACCTCTTCCTTGGAGGCCTCTAAGAACATAGACGTTGATTGCCTGAAACATGTCTTCCTAGGGGAAGCAGCATGAACAAATGGCTTCTGATGGTCCCTTCCACATGGGTCATCAAGACCAAGGCAGCTGATCTCTGTTCTCTGAAGAGGATGAAGAGAAGATGGTGGGAGGAGTGGGAGGTAAGAAAGAGGGCACATGGGGTTTCCACTATGTCATTCATCCATTCATTCATTTATACATTTATACATTCATTCACTCATTCACTCTTTGCTGAGGGCCTGCCATGTGCCCAGCACTGCTTAAGGACTAGTGAGCAATGTGGCCGACTCACTCCAGAAATCTGGAAAGCCATTCCAAATTCTGAAACAGAGATAACAGGTCCAACAAAAATTTTTAGGGCTACTACTTACCAACTTAGGTGCCACTTTAATTTTCTTTAGGTTTTTTATTGTGGCAAAATATACATAACATAAAACTTGCCCTTTTAACCATTGTTAAGTGCACAGTTCGGTGACATTGACATTGCTGTGTAACCTTCACCATCAGCCATGTCCAGAGCTCTTCACCATCTCAAAGTGAAACTCCATCCCCATTAATAATAACTCCGCATCCACCCCCTCCACAGCCCCTGGAAACCACAGTGTACTTTCTGTCTCTATGAATTGACTACTACAGCTGGAATTATACATTATTTGTCCTTTTGTGATTCGCTTCTTTCACTTAGCATAATGTTAGGATTCATGCATCAAAAGTTCAGCCTTATTCCAGCAGAACTGAGAGGCAGGAAATGGGAGGCAAGAGACCCCAAGGCAGATTCTGAACTCCTCTGAAGTGGGTCTTGCAAGTTCAGGGGAAGAAGTAGTCTAAGGAGGGAAACAGGAAGTAGGACATTAAATTACCTTGAGGCTCACCATCTCCCCTCAAGGTGGGTGAGGCCAAATGAGCACAAAAAGAACAGGAGCCCACGGGCAGGTGCAAGTCCACCCCTAGACACCCCCGAATGTCAGGTCTCATCTGGCTCCAACATTCCCACACACTGCAGTCCTCAAACCTGCTAGGCTAGCTGTCGTGAGCCTGGGAAACTCAGTCCTGATTATCAGTTGGGGATTTTCCAGACCTCTCGTTTTCCCATCCTAGAGTCTCTTTGCCTCTTCTTTGCTGCTTATTTTAAGACAGATACAGAGGAAAAGAAATAAGAGGAAATGCAAATCGTTTCACGGAGATTCTTACGAACAGTTCTGACCAAGGTGAAGAGATTGAAATCAAGGACATTGAATTAAGTATGTGAAGTTTTTGATTTCTTAATCCATCTCTAGGCAATTATTTTCTGACTCTCCACCCTTTCAAAAGGAGGACCCTGGGTCAAAGAGCCTGGGATCCTGGGTCTGGTACAGGGGAAGTTCTGAGGCAGGGAGCAGGCCAAGGCAGCATGAAGAAGTCCAGGAAAGCAGGCTAGGTGATGGGGAGAGAGGAGAAGACAAAGTTGGAGAAAGTCCTTGAGCCACCGGGCCCCAGAACAAACATGGTGGAGGGAAACAGGCGTAAAGAGCTTCAGATGTATTCATTTAACAAGTATTTTCTGAGAACTTACTATATGCCAAGCTCTGTTCTAGGCCAGGGAGCAAAACCGGCTGCTCTCACGGAGCTTCCATCCAGGTAGTTTGCAAATGTTTAGAAAATGTGTGGTAATTTCCAGAAGCCAAGATGGATTCCCTCCGACCTGATGGGTCAGAATTTTTCCTTTCCCCCCTCCTTCTCTTTCTTCTCTTTCATGTATGAATTAAATGTAAACTAATTAATTGTGGGGTTGTTAAGTAGGTAGAGAAGACATTGATTTCTTCCTTGACATCATTGATTTCATGTGGGAATGGGAGGGAGAGGCCAGGAATCAAGAAGACACTGGCCTTGGGGTAGGATGCTCAGCGGGGACTGGAGGTTGAACCTCTTTGTCACCACCATGACACTGATCTGAGTCTCCTAGGGCCTGGCTGACACCAGAGCTCAGAAGTCAACAGGATCATTCAGAGGAAAACTGAAGCAGCCTTACCCTGAAAGACTGCTCCATGTTGGTGGTTTACAATAAACAGGGCAGGGTTACACAGGGGGATGAAAAACCAAAAAGAATGGCTCAAAATTTTTAGAATTACAAGAAGCTGGAAGATGTGCATGGAGCGGAGGCTTAATTCGCAGGACGAAGGAGATGGGAAGAGTATCTAGAAGAATGGTACACAGAAGGGCAAGAATTCTGGTGTCAGAAAGGCCCACATTATGGTCCAATCTCAGCTGATTGATTATTGTTCTAATTAGTCCTCAGTTGTCTCGTCTATGAAATGGGGATAAGAACATGCCCCACTGCAGAGGGGCAGCATTAGGTAATAGGACCAAGCTTCAACGGTGTACTAACCACTCAGGAAGTGGCAGGCACCATCATTTTCATGGTCACAGTTATAATTAAGTCATCTCCCCCGGTAGGCCGGGTCATGTGTGACTGTTTGTCATATGACGTCATATAACACCCAGCATGCGCTGCACACAGGGAGACTGGAAAAGGAAGTCAGGGCATCTGCCTCTTGTGGATGGCGGAAAGAGGGTTACGAAGCCAAGCACGTGCGGGGTTGAGCATGCAGGATATGGTCCCCGCATGTCAGCTACTAACACTGAAGTAGGAGCGGGAGAGATGGAGCCTGCTTCAGCCCCAGGGCTGCATGGGCACCCATCTGTGGACTGCCCACCTCACCCCTTCTGTGGACCAGGAAAGGGAGGTGGCCCGAAGGTCAGGCTGGGGTGAGTCCCAGCCCAAGCTACTTTGGGGAGACGCTTGGCTACTTGAACTTCTAAAAACAATGCAAATAACTAGTAGGAATCTTAAATTTGTGAAGTTTTTCTCGTCCCTCACCTCATTTTTGTGAGATTGGCGGTGCAGACATTGTCACTGTGCTCCACATTGAGACCAGGACATTGAGGCTTGGAGGCTGAGGGCCTGTTTCAAAGAGCACACGACTCAGAATTGCAGATGTGACTAGCCTTTATAAAGTAAGAAAGTATGACTGGGCCACCCCAGCTCTGCAGGGACCTCTCAGCTCCAAAATTTTGTAATTCCATCATTTTCTTTTCACTGAGAGATGTCACAGACCAGGCTGCCTCTGTGGCCCAATGCAGGCACCCTAACATCTTGGGAAAGGACGTTTAGAGAGGGCAGAATCCCTCGCAGGATGATATTGACTGGTATTGACTGCTTCTCTGTGCTGGGCACCACACAATCCAGTGCTCACAGTCCTTCCAGGCTAAGTACAGAAGGTGTATTATTCCCTTTGTGCAGAGGAGGACCCTGATGGTCACAGTGGTCCCGAAGAACTCAAAGGAGTATATCAGAGGGGCAGTATTTTGGGGAAAGAGTCCTCGGAGAACATCCCTTAGCCCACCTTGGACACACCTGGGGGACACTGGGTCCTTGGCACAGGCCCTCCTATGATGAGATGTTGCCATTCTCTGCCCGGCCCTCCTCCCCCAGGGCCCATGGCTTCCAGCAGAGGGCGACGTGCTTCCTGGCTCATCCAGATTTGCTTCGGGTGCTGCCGGTCCATCTCAGTGTTTACACCACTGTCTCTGAGATGAGAGCCTCAAGCCTCCCGCACAGTCCCTCAGCGGCAGGGAGCAGAGAGAGATGGAAGATGCCTGATGAGCTGCTGGCCCCAGGCTGACCCCCATGACCCCAGAGTTATCACAGGGAGAAACTCCTGCGGTGGGCCCAGGACCACCAACGATGAGGCCAAGACAAGGGCGGTGAAGGAGCAAAGGGGGAAGATAGGGGAGGATCACTCAGGCCCACGGACCCAGGCCTGGCTTCACATGAGCACTTTAGAAATGCCCACTGCCTTAAGGCACGCTACCCCAGACACTGGCTACCATCTACTGAGTGCTTGACAAACGTTTCTCCACTTACCCTCTCAATAGCCCTCAACAGTTGGTTGCCTTTATTAGCCAGATTCTGCAGCTGAGGGAGCAGGCATGCACATGCAGCAGAGCGATGGGGAACGCTCGTGCGGGGTCACACCTGGGAAGTGACAGTACCAGGATTTTAATCCCAATGTGTTGGCCTTCACAGTGCTCACCTCACTCTCCTGCCCTGGACTGAAGACCACACAAATTCCCACCAAGACTGGATTTATATCAGTGTCTGGGGTCAGGAATCCTTGTGGGACACAAGGAACTCAGAGCAACAGGGGAGGTAAAGATGGAGGGTTTTCAGTGTTGGTGAGTAGACTACCCACCAGTGGTCCCACTCCAGCCCCACTCCCCAGGGAATCTCACCATCAATACACACCACGTTAGCATTATGGTTCTTCCAGCCACAGGGACTTGCCTGTGATTGCCCAAGACTGTGCCTTTCCTCCTCTAGGTGATGGCAGGAATTGGGGTTGTAATATCTCTTGAGTCTCAGCCTTCATCTTAATAAGACTGATTATAGTTGCGATTAAACTCAAGGGACAAGTCATAGAATCCTCGAGCTGGACAGAGGTCTTTCTTTCTCACCCTTGTTTCCACCCGTTTTTTTTGTTTGTTTGTTTGTTTGTTTGTTTAAGATTTTTTCCAAATACTATTAGGTTGAGCCCCATGAAATTGCTAATATTCAATTACTTTGAATATTAAATGGCAATTTCAAATAGTCCAACCTAATATTTGAGAAGGTCATGCTGACCCAAAAGAATTTGCTGGGAAGTCCTTGATCGGAGTTCTGAAATCATATTTTACTCCGAGTCCTTGCTCACCCAACTGACTCTGTGTTAGAGTCACAGTGTTCTCTGGAGCCAATTGTGTTGTGAGTAGCTGGGGGGCAGTCCCACAAAGGGTACTGGACAGGAAGTCTAAAACCATGCTGGACAAGTCACCCAACATTCCTGAACCTCAGTTTCTTCATCTGTGCCTTCTCACAGGGTTTCTAAAGCAGGAAACACAATGATACATGGGAAGTTTCTGGCTCCATGCCAGGCACCCAATCGTTAAGCGTGTGTTGGGTGAATCTGAGTCACCAAGAACAATGTTCAGCTCAGAAGACGCATACCCCAGAATGGTCACTTTCACATCAATCTCCCCCACTCCCATTCCACTGCCCGAGGCCCCCTGTAGGTGCCTGAAGCCATTGCTGGCTGCTGCCTCTGTCCACTCTAGCCTCTCTCCAACCATCTCCTTTCCTTGCTTCATCTATTCCAGCAGCCCCCTCGGATGTTGTCTTACCAGAGACCTCATGAACATATCTGACATGTTGGTGGGGGCTCCTGGGTGAGGAGGCTGATGCCCTCTAAGACACACCTCCAGGATCCACCCATCCTTCCTTAGCCACCCCTAAAACATCTTCACACCATGACACCCCCACCCCCAACACACCGATTCTTCCATGAAACTCCACTCCCCAAATCCCACCATGCCCAAGACATACCCGCCACTCTTTGACCTTCTTTCTGCACCCTGAGACAGGGTCCCCAGCACTTTCAGCCTCCCTGGGAAATGATCCTGGCAGAATGGCACACAGTCACCAAAGGCCTCTGGGAGAACCAAGGAGTTGGTGACATTTCCCCAATCAGTTCCTTTAAGTCTTGATCATCATCCTCAAGAGCTAGGGGATGCTGGATGAGGGCTTTCTCCAGGCCAGTCCTGTGCTCAGCATTCCCAGTAACCTCAGGAGGTGGGGCTGCTACAAATTGCCCAAGAGAAAACTGAGGCACAGAGAATCTAGGTAACTTGCCAGCAATTGCTTGGGGGTTGGGCCCAGGCAGAAGAGATTAGGGGAACTCCATGCCTTTCCTGCTCTGATGGCCTAAGGGTCCCTTCTGTGCTGAGGCCTCTAACAGCTTTCTGCATGCCCAAATGGTGTCTCAACTTGGGAGGGAGCTGTGGTTTCACAACAAGTAGGGATGGACCTAGAACAGGTGACCAGTTTCTGAAAATCCAGCTATCTTCTCCAAAGACCAGAAATTGCTGCTCCCTAAACTCATGAAGGGATTCTGTCCAGAATTTTCTAAAACTTTCCCAAAGCTCCCCAGATCCTAGACTCCCTCACACTTCCCTGAGATCCCACACAACAGGGTCCTTCTCCCATCCCATTGTACTAACCCTTTCCAGTGGAGTGAAGGTGAGCCCGACTCACAGAAGCACTGTGGTGGAAAGTTGAAGACTTTGAAAGTAAGATTGTCCTGATTCGTTCAGGGATATAAAGTTACTTGAGGTGGGCAGGCTGATGGAGATGCCAGGGAATTGCCTTCAGAGTAGAAGATCTGTGGTGAGTGTGTTTGGTAGGTTTCCAGAGGTTCTTGGAAGCCTTATGCAAGTTGTTTCCTCAACTCAGAAGTATTTCTTCTGCAGTCTCACTTACTCTGGTTTGGCCAATCCTATTTTCTCATAGACGGTACCAAGGAAACTTCACCTTGGTCAGTCATGATTATAAATAGAGTTGGGAGAAACCTCAAAGGTCATTTAACCTTTCCTCTAGACAGCTATTTACTTGACATCCAAGGGCATGATGTACATTAATACCTCCTTTACCACCCCCCCAGGTACATTTATTATACCCATTTTACAGATGGGAAAACTGAAGCTGGCAAATGGCATGGCTGGGGTTCTGGGAGGCCTGCCAAGTATCTGATCTTGTGAAGTGCTCTTTTTACTCCACTCCTTCAAAATGCCAGAAGACAAATTCTTAATTAGCTGGTCTAAGTTTAATGACATTTGTTGTGCTACCCCCGGTGGAGAGGGTCCCTTACCAACTACCAAAGATAAGATGGCAGGATGAGTCCCTGCTGGGATGAGGGGCACCTGGTGGTGACCTAGGTCTAGAACAGATGAGGTCCACTGGGACCTCCTGCTTTCTGGGCAGAAGTCCGGGTCGAAATTCTGGTTCTGTCCTATGTTTGGTGGTGGCTTTGGTCGCTTAGTATGTCTGAGAGTTTCCCCATCTGTGATGTGGGCACCCTAGTACCTATCTGTTAGTATGATGTCGATATTAAGAAGAAGGAATGCATGCTCACTCCCTAACACAGGGCTGGTCCCTAGTAGGCATACAATCCATGTTAGCTGCTGTAATAGGAAGAGATGGCTGTCTGAGGACTATCACAGGGATGCCCCAGTAGTAGAGAGAGGAGATGCTGCTGGTAGGGAGTTAATCCCCTACCCTCACGGCATTAGCTGCTGACCTGGGCCAAGAGGTGGGGGATTCCCACCATCTAGCAGCGCCAGTCTACTGAGGATGAGGCACAGTCTTGGACCTCCCACCGGCCCTGCTTCGGGCCAGGGACGATAAGCCGATAAGCCATGTGATGGCACATTAAAGGCGTGGTGCAGGGCTCGGAGCTGGATGATAACCTGGTGGAGGGCGCTATCTGGAGAGGAAATAGGCTGGAACTGGTGGGGGGGAGGGTAGGTAAGGAAGGCCCAACCTCAGAGGGCCGCTTACAGCCCCAGGGCTGTACCCAGCCCCAGGGGTCATGTCATCCATTCTCTGCCACCAGGCACAATTGCGCTGAGCAATCCATCACTGACCTCTGCCTGTCTTTTTTGTTTCTCCCAATGCATTAATGCATTCTCATACTAAAAGTCTGGAGCAATTCGGAAGAACAGCATAAAACGTGAGTGCCCTCCCTTATCCGCTTTTGTCCCATTAGTCGCACCCCACCCCCGGAGGTCACTCAGGGCTCTTCTGGGTGGGTATCACATAAATCCCTTTGGGGCATATTTATAGACACATAAATGTGCATGTGTGATAAATATAAAATTGTGTGTATGTAGAGTCATGCCATATGTGAAGTTTTCCTCCACCTTTCTCCTCTCCTTGACATGTCTTGGCCATGTTTCTGTATCAGTAACTAGAGAAGTGCCCCCATTCATTTTAATGCCAAAACAGTAGTTCATGAAATGAGTGTGTCCTCCTTGACTTATACCTTCCCCACTGCTGTGCCTTTAAGTTGTTCTCAATGTTTGCTGTTTGGTATGGCAAACATGTTGCTGTGAAAGGTATGGTACATGCACCTTTGGGGCACGTTTTAGGGTAGGATAAACTTCTAGAAGGACAACTGCTTTATCACTGAGTATATACATCTCCAATTTGGGGTGGTGCTGTCAAAAATGCCCCCCCCAAAAGACTTTATCCAATTACACTTCCAACAACACTTGATGAGGAGGGGAACCATTGTCCCACATCATCCCCAATATGGTTGAATATTAGCAGTATTGCCATTTTGCCATTCGGATGGCAAAAAAATATTGCATTGCTGTTTAATTTGCATTTTTCCATTTATTGCTGTGGTTGGGCACATTTTCCTATGTTTATTAGGTGTTTGAAGTTCTCTTTCTGTGCAGTTCCTGTGTCTCATTATTTGTCCATTTGTTTTAGGTTGTTGAGACCAGGAAGAGCTCCTTAGGTTTTCTTTGCAGTAATGCTTTTGATATAAGTACCATGAATGTTTTTTCCTATCTAATACTTATTTTTAACTTGTTCCTATGTCCTTCATGAGGGTCTCCTCTGCATCCTATGTTTCTGAATGTTTAACCCACATTTCTCCGGAGGAAATCTGGTAAAAATATTAATGGTTACCCTTATGTTGACTGTCCATCATGTAGAGGCCTAGAGAGGCACTGTCTCGTCCACTTTGGGCAGGGGCCCTGACTGGTGGATGCACCTGATGGGTGAGGAATCAGTCACTCAGCTGAGCAGAATTTGAGCCTCTGGAGCCTTGACCACCGTGCTCTTTTCTTCCCAGGCTCAGCCTCCTTGGCTAACGTGGCTCAAACCATCCTTGCCTGACTCTCATGAAGCATGTTTTGGCTTGTATGTTACTATCTAGGAGCATGTGGGCAAAGAGCAAAATTTCAACTTGTCCCCAGTCATTCATATATTTGACAAATATCCACTGTGCCCTTCCCATGTTCCCTGTGCGTTTTCCTGTGCCAGGAGCTGGAGACATGGTGGGGAATGACACAGCTCAGCCTAACAGAGGGGACTGTCTGGCCAAACCATTCTTTGTTTTGCTTTGTCATTTGCTCCCTCACTTAATAAATATCTGTGAATCTCCTGGGATGCAGGTGTGGTGCATGTGGGTGGACTGGGCCTACTGTTTAAAGCTAGAACTATGCAGGAGTGAGATGATGCCACCAGATGTCACATGGGAGCCTTGGAAGTAAGAAATAAACAGCACAATCAAAGAATGATGCCAGGGGTGCCTGGGGGGCTCAGGTGGTTAAGCAGCTGACTCTTGATTTCAGTTCAGGTCATGATCTCAGGGTCCTGGGATGGAGCCCCGTGTTGGGCTCTGCACTCAGTGGAGAATCTGCTTGAGGATTCTCTCTCTCCCTCTCCTTCTACCCCCCATCCCCACTCACTTTATCTCAAAAAAAAAAAAAAAAAAGAATGATGCCAACGATTAGAAGCTTGCATGACTTTAGGGTTTAGACTTCTTCCTGGGTCCCCTGGTTTGGTTGGTTATATATGCCTGCACACATGTGTGAACACTCTCATGCACACACTCCACCTCCTGTCCAGTCTCCTGAATGGAAACAGGTGCCCTGTTTGCTCTCTGGAGAATAGAGAGCACAGCCTAGCCCCTGTCTGTACAAGGCCAAGTCCTGGTGGTTCATGGGAAAAGGCCATTCAGTCCAGAGTAATGAGCAGGAAGCTAATTTTAACCAAGAGATGTAGTGATCTTGGCACAGAAGGAAAGGTTCCAGCGGCGATGTCCCCAGATGGTACCCTTGCCCTTCCAGAAGACATCAGGTGAGATTAGGGAACCCCCTTACCCTCTTGCCTTCCCATCTTACCAGGCAACTCTGTCAGCTCATGGCAGCTGTCCCTCTTCACCTCATCAGTCCTCAGTAATCTGCCTTCAGACCCCTTGGGACTGGCTCCCATCAGCCCCTGTCAGTCTCTGCTAGCCACAGAGATGTGGTAGCCTTGGGGCCAAACTGCTGATTGGAGATGGAGGCAGATGGGCTGGGGGTGGGGAGGCAGGGCTCCCACACTGGCTCCCAGGTGACCCAGGGAAGACGCTGTCTGGCCTGAGCTCTAACAGGGGGACGGGAGCGTGCATGTGCTGCTATCCTACTGTGGGCACAACCCTGTACCCAAAGGTTCATGTACATTATCTTAGTTCATCCCAGCTTCCCTTTGAGGTACGTTTGTGTCCACTTTAAAGATGATGAAACTGAGTTTCAGAGAGTTTAAATAATTTGTCAGGGAATTCCATAGCCAGTAAGAGGCAGAGCCAAGAGTTAAAGTGAGCACACTGCCCAATTCTTCCAAAACCTCTCCGTCCACGACATGATTGGTGACTGGCAAGGGAGAGAGGCCAAAGGGGTGTGGGCAAAGCCCCCACCAGTGGGTTCTGGGGGCAGCTCCAGCTCTGCCTCTGGCTTGCTGTGCGGTGGGCAGCCTCAAAGCCTCAGCTCGCGCCCTCTCCTAGGGAATTCTAGCTGGGAGAGGCTCTGCTCAGAGGCTGATCTGGGCTCGAGCCTTAGTTGCGTGTTCTTGGCAGATGACCTCACCCCCAGGAGCCTGAGAGCCTTGGTTTTCTCATCTACAAAAGGGGACTAGTATCAGAACCTGGCTTCTGATGGTTGTCTTGTGGGCTAAATGAGTTTGTGCGCATAAAGCTTAAGGAGAGTGCCTGACACGTAATGTTGGTAAGTGGCATTGCTACCAGCATCCTCGATCATGAGCATGAGTAGTACGAGACTTAAGCTTCCATGGATGAGGGCAGACTTAAGGGTTCTTTGGGTGTAGATTCTCATCTTACCCATTGCTGGATCCCTTCAGGGTCAAGAAAGGACCTGAAAGGTCGCTAGTTCTCTGCAGGTGCCAGTGAGACATTTTCCATGTGCAGACACTGTTCTGCCCACAAATTTTGACTTTCCCCCATTATCTTCTGGACATTCTCTGGTGGCTATTTTTAGGTCTCTGGTTGATGTCAGGCGGAGTTGTTACTCTATGAATCATCAGCACAGTTCCTGACCTCATGCCTGGGGACTGTGGCCACCTCACCTCTCCAGGGGCCACTTTGCTGTCTCAAGGATGAGAATCCATTAAGCCTGGTGGCCTCATCGGTGCCAGATGTTTCTTTCCCCTGCTTCTTTTCCACCAGGCATTCACAAAACTTCCCTGTCATCCTCTTGGAATGGTTTGCTTAACCTTATTAAAAAGATTGCCCCTCGAGGGCCACTCAGCAGGCCCTGCGCAGGCTGTGTCTGCCCTGTTCCTCACTTCTCAAGAGCACGTTTAATCTCAGTGCACTTGCTGGGTCCCTCAAGTGCTGGGCATGGAGCCAGGAGCCCGGGATTTGCGTTTCAGCCCCTCCACTCTCTCTGATGTGATGGCGGGGAATGTGCCAGCATCACTGCCTTCCTCCTGGCCTGAAGGAAGAGAAACCGGGGAAAACATGCCAGGCAACACAAAGCAAGGACACCCCTTTGTAAATGGCAAGTGCTGCATCCATTCTGAGAGTAACTGTGTTAAAGGCTCTATGATCTGTTCCAAGAAATAAAGAGCTCTTCTGGCATGGCTACGGAATGGGGATTTCTAGGGAATCAACTAACCTGATTTGGAGAGTGCTTGGATATGAGGATTTCTATTTCCAGAAAAACCCGATGTCAACGAATATCTGTCCACCAGGAATCTGAGTGTGTTGGGTGGACAGGGAAAGGACCCGGCCAAGTGTCTGGAGGGCTGGGCCCTAGTGTGTGGCCTCAGTTTCCCATTTGTGAGATGGAGAGGGTGAACGGAGTGTTGGACTAGGTGACTGACCTTCAAAACAATTTTAAAACCACGCTGTGTTCAAATAACCCTTGTAGGGCAGCTGAACATGTAAAATAGATAGGAAGAGGGGCCTTGGTGCCTGAAGTGGGTGAGTGGGGTCTTCTCAACTCCCACTTCCATCCTACTGGGAGCTTCTTACTCCCAAGACCCACCATAGATCCCCAAGGCTCCCAGGAACCCAGTTTGGAACATCTTGACCATATTCTTTCTGGAAGAATGGTTAAGTAGTGAGTCCTCATGCCACCACTTATCGGCTGTGTATCCTTGGGCCAGTTACTTACCTCTCTGTGCCCCAGTCCCCTCATGTATAAAATGAGGATCATAGGATCTACTTTTCCAGGTTGTGATGGCACTTCAGACTCAATAAATGTTGACTGATCAGGAAGGTTTTGTTCAGCTCTCTAAGATTCTAAACATGGTATCAAGGTTGGCTGTCCATTCCAGAAAAATTGAAGAGCACAGTTTGGCTACAGGATTCACCACAAGCCCGTTGGAGGTCCAGGTGTTTGTTGTCTTCCCTGATCCGCCTGGTGGCCAATGCCTTCTGCTCTCTCTCCTACGGCCGAGTGCCTCAAGCTGGACATGGTTCATTCCAGTGAAGACAGAGATGCTGCATGTCCTGCAAACCCTTGTGAACACCTGCACACCTGTCCACCAGGGTGCAGGCCCACCTGGGGATGGCTGGTGAGAGCCCTGGGCAAGTCCAGGTCACCCTGAGGTGGTGCTGGGGTGGACTCCCCTGGAAGGAAGCTGAAAGGTTTTTTCCTCAGAATAGAGTGCTATTCCCTACCTCAGGACCTCCACCCACCTGGACCTCTCATCCAGGCCCACAAAGGCCCCTCAGTCCCTGTGTCCCATGGGAGACAGCAGAAGCACCATCCTGGAGTGGTTTGTCATGAGCACACACAGGGAACAACGCACCCCTAGAAACTCAGAGTCACCTGAGGGCATGTCAGAAGGGCCTGAGGGTCTGTGGGGCCCAGAGTCGAACGATTTTGGGTGATTGCTGTTAAATGACAGTGTCCCCCTCACACCCAGTAAGAGGGCTGGGTCAAAACAAGCAGAAGACGTCAATGGGGAGGAGTTGGAAGCCTTGTGCAGTGCTGCTGGGAATGCAGAACAGAGCACCTGTTGTGATAACACTACAGCAGTTCCGTAAAAAATTAAAAATAGGGTGCCTGGGTGGCTCAGTCCGTTAAGCATCTGACTCTAGGTTTTGGCTCAGGTTATGATCTCAGGGTCCTGGGCGGAGCTTCACCCTCGGCAGAGAGTCTGCTTAAGACTCTCTTTCTCCCTCTGCCGCACCCCCTACTCATGCACATGGGCTCTCTCTCTCTAAAAAAAAAAAAAAAAAAGAAAAGAAAAGAAAATAGAACTACTCTATGGTCCTGGCTTGGATCTGTTTTTTTTTTTTTTAATATTTTATTTATTTACTTGAGAAAGAGTGAGAGAGAGAGAGAGAGAGAGAGAGAGCGAGTGCACAAGATGGGGGAGGGTCAGAGGGAGAAGCAGACTCCACAGTGAGCAAGGAGCCCGAGGTGGGACTCAATCCCGAGTCTGGTATCATGATCTGAGCCGAAGGCCGACACTGACTGAGCCACCCAGGTGCCCCCAGGCTTGAATCTTGAAGAGATATTTGTACCCCCATGTTCATAACAGCATTATTCACAACAGCCAAGAGGTAGAAACAACCCAAGTACCCCTCAACAGATGAATGGATAAACAAAATGCAATACAGACAACACACAGTGGAATCTCATTCAGCCTCAAAGGAGGCAATTCTTTTTTTTTTTAATTTTTTTTTTAAGATTTTATTTATTTATTTGACAGATAGAGATCACAAGTAGGCAGAGAGAGAGAGACAGAGGAGGAAGCAGGCTCCCTGCTGAGCAGAGAGCCCGATGTGGGGCTCGATCCCAGTACGCTGGGATCATGGCCTGAGCTGAAGGCAGAGGCTCAACCCACCGAGCCACCCAGGTGCCCCAAAGGGGGGAATTCTGACCCAGGCCATGGTACAGATGAACCTGGAGGCCACCACGCCAAATAAAATAAGTGGACACCAAAGGACACATGCTATATGATTCAAATTTCCATTTACATGAGGTGCTGAGACTAGCCAAATCCCCAGAGACAGGAAGTAAAGTCGAATGGGAGCTTGGTGGGGGGCTGGGGAAGGGGAGTGGGGAGCTGGCATTCGGTGGGGACACAGTATCAGTTTGGGAAGACTAACAAGTTCTGGAGGTGGAGGGTGCTGGTGGCTGCACGGCCGATGCGAGGGAATGGGACACCGTGGACCAGCACACTTGGAAAGTGCCTAGGCTGGTAGGGACATTTTATGTGAAGGGTGTTTTACCACAGCCAAAACCAAAACCGAGGGCAACAGGAGGCCTGAGGAACCTCGAAGACTGCTTTTTAAAGTACCTGAAGGAATATGTGGTGGACCCTTCTATAAAATAAATCATTTCATTTTAAAGACAGATTTATCTTTTGTGTAAATCTAGACTGTCCACAGGAAGCCAGTCCTCTGCTGGGGCTCCTGGCTGGCCTAGTCGGTAGAGCAAGAAACTCTCGAACTCGGCTTGGAGTTCAAGTTGAGCGGAGAGATTACCTGAAAGCAAAACCTTTAAAAAAAAAAAAAAAGAAAAGGAGCTGGTCCACTGGTGTTCCAGCTTCTCTGTGGATCTTACTTATTTGTAGATGAGAATTTTACCCACACCAAATAGGCTTGTTTCTGAAACAAGCATCCAAAGCTATGAGAAAAGACGTATCTGTGGCTGACGTCCCCCACTCTGTGGTACTTGTTCTGGCAGCACAATCTACCATTCCATTTTTAAAGTACTCTTTAAATCCTTAAAACAATCTTGCAAGGGAGTCATTGTTCTCACCTGTTCACAGACAAGGACGTGGAGGCTCAGAGAACTTGAGTTATTTACCCAAGGTTGCACAGTTGGAAAGTGATGCTAAACCTAGGTCCTTGACTTCAAATCCTGTGTGTTCTTTTTGAAGTCCTTCCTCGAAGGTGGAAGGGGTGTGAGAGAAGACAAAGAAAAATCATGGCAATGAGTGGAGAACAGAATACTGGTGGTATTAGAAGCCCAAGTCTGGAGACAGATCACAGAGGACAGGGAAACCCAGGTAAGGTGTTGGAGGTTGTGACTCAGTGTCTTTAAAGGCCTTTCTTTGCGGGCTATCCTAAGAATAATAATAACAAGAGCTAACATTTCTGAGCATTTGCCAGAAGACAGGCACAATGATAAATGCCTTGTATGTACTATTTTGTCTAAACCTCGAAACAAGCCTATATTTTAGGTGTTTTTAAAAAAGATTATTCATCCATCCATCCATCCATCCATCCACTCATTTATTTAGAGTGTGACTGGTTGCGGGGAGAAGGAGAGGGAAGGAGAATCTCAAGCAGATTCTGTGTTAAGCTTGTGAAGCCCAATGCCAGGCTGCCCAATGCCACGACGCCAAGATCACAACCTGAGCCAAAATCAAGAGTTGGAAGCTCTAACCACGGAGCCACCCAGGTTTCCCCATTTTGGGTATTTTTATTTTATGTCCATTTTATAGATGAAGAAACTGAGGCTCAGAGAAATCAAGCCAAGGGTCCAAGGTCACACATCCTGTGAAAGGAAGTGCTTGGATTTGAACCCAGGTCTATGTAACCCCAAAGATCTTGCCGTTCTTCATTTTCCAAATGCTGCAGCAATTCCACTGTGTCCTGCCTCTGTGGAGGAAGAGGGAAAGGAAGGCAGGGTTTCCATCACAGGCAGGGAGACGTCTGGGTCCAAGGCCAGGTGTGCTCCTCACCAGAGCTCTGGGAGACGGGCAGCAATCAAATGTCTCAGGCCCGGGCCCTCCCTGCAATCTCCTCCCACTTGCAGATCCTGGTGGGAGAATATGACCTCCACAGCCCTGAGTGAGCAGCCCTTCCACTAGGAAGACAAATTCCCAGAGCAGGAAATATCCCCTTGCCCATTCAGGCTCTCTCTGTGTCTCTGTTTCTCTCCGTCTTATCTCTCTCTGTATCTATCTCTGTATTTCTCTGTCATGCGGCATCTCTCTCCACATCCTCTCACACTTCACTTTCTGGCTGGGAATTGAAAAGCTTCTGGGTCTTTATAATCTGAACGGTTGTCCTAACAAAACCTCCTGGGGCACTCAGGCTCAGTTCTGGGCACCGCTGACGCAAGGGCGCCTCCTTGTGGTGAAAAGTCTCTCTGGTCCCTCAAGGTTGGGCTCCAGCCTCACCCCCAGAAAACCTCTGTGTGCCTGACAAGGTGGGTCTGAGAAAGCATTGGGCTTATGGGTTTCTTTTCTAGTTTCTGCAGGTTAGGACTTGCATAGAGAACTGGGAAAAGCAATAGATATGAGCTGGTCTTGCAATTCCAGGACCTGAGCATCAGACTAGGAACCCCAGGTGCCTTGCGGCTTGCCATCCTGGGAAGAGTCCTTCCTAACCCCATGCAGCCTAGCCCCATGGTTCCCAATCCTGGCTGAACTCTAGTATCAGCTGCAAACATCTAAAATGTGCCAATGGTCGGGACCCTCCTGGAATCCTGGCACTGGTATTTTTAGATGTTCCTTCCCCTGTGTCATGGTCTGACCTCTACCACACCATCATCTGAATCGCTTCCAGGGTTGAGGGATCTAGGAAAGATGAAGTTTCCAGATCCTACCTTAGACCTGCTGGGTCAGAATCTCAGAGAGCGACTAGAAGCCTGTCTTTTATTTATTATGTTTTCCCAAAGGTTTATTTATTTGAGAGAGGGAAAGAGAGAGAGAGAGAGCACCTTGGGAAGGGTGCAGAGGGAGAGAATCTCAAACAGCCACCCTGCTGAGCACGGAGCCCAGTGCTGGGCTTGATCCCACAATCCACGAGATCATGATCTGAGCTGAGACCAAGAGTCACCGAACTCACTGAGCTACTCAGGCACCCCAAGAAACCTGTTTTTCAAAATAAGGAGCTGAAGTGATTTTTAGAAGCAGTGCAGTTACAAAGCACCGAGGGAACCTACTTCATTATTATGGGAAGGTGGTGGGGTCCAGGGAGGTGACAAGCCAGCCCCAGGCCTTGCAGCTTGGGACAGCTGGAGCCCAAGTCACTGGAAACCACTTCAGAGGGGCCATGAGAGGCAGGGTGCCCAGGCTGTAGGTCCAGGCTGCTAAGCAGGAAGGAGGGATTCATTTTCTATCTGGCTGATAGGACTCCTTCCAGTCCTACATCCAGAGTCACATCCAGTCCTACATCCAGTTAGGTTCTCTCAGGACCCTGCTCATCTGTGAGCCTTATGGGCTCAGATCTGTCTGTCTGGTGCCCTCCCCAACCCTCTACAGGTTGCCCTGAATTCCAGCTTAGTTCCCTCCAGCCATGTTCCCTCATCTTGGGGTCTGGCCCTGACAGCCCCAATTCTCAGAGATTCTGAGGAGATGGGGCGTGGGCACTAGGCCTCCTCCAGAGTGGGGGAGGCTGAGCTGTGAATTTTTTTTTCTGAAAGACTCAGCAGTACTCTCCCCCAAAGTGCCCATGGTTCCTGGGGGAGCTCAGAGGTGATTCTCTGTCCCTCCCTCTCCCCACTGCCCTGAGGACAAGGTTTCTTGTCCCTAGAGCCCTCTACCTCCCAAATCCTGGATGGCCTAGAGGAGATCTGTCCAAGCCCCAATCTGACCATGTTGCCTGCTTCACACACACTCACTAGGCTCCATGTGAGCCTGCCTGACCTCCGCATACCAGCATCGCCTGCTCCTGGGAGTGTCGTGATCACCTACATAGTAGTTTGTGGCAAGGGGCTGGGGGCAAAGAATGGGTTCAAATCTGGGGTCCAGCACTGGCCAGCTAAGAGCCTCTGAATAAGCTTCATGGTGTGGAGTCTCTGTCATTTATTTCTTGTATGGAAAGGAGTATAGGTTTGATAACAATGGTGATGCCTCCCCAGAGCTGTTTGAGAATCCATAGACAGTATGGGAACACATACTAGAAATCCCAAGGACCTTACGGGAATGCATACTGGAAATCCCAAGGACCGTACAGATGTTTGTTCTTCTTTGCCCAGTCACCTCTGTTTCCCTGCAGGGACAGCTCCTGCGGTGAGGTTCTCCCAGCCCAGCGGCTCCCGGCCAAGACTCTGCTGCCATAATCCAGCAGCTGTGCCTGCCTCCACAACCTCCTCCCATCACTAATAAGCAGTGTGACCTGGGAATACTACCCAATCTCTTTGTGCCTGCCTTTCTTCCTCTGTACACAGCATCCTAATATTCCTTGGGTTACTAGGATCAGAGGGGTCAAAACACGGCAAGTGGGTGGCCAGGGGTTCAAAGGGAGGAAAGGGTGAATAGAAGCATAAGGGATTTGGGGGGCATTGAAACTATTCTGTATGGTAGCGTAATGCTGGAGGCAAGTCATTATACATTTGTCCAAAACGCATGCAACATAACACAAAGAGCGAATCCTAATGTAAACTACGGGCTTTAGCTAGTAATGATGTGTTAATTTGGCCTGTCAGTTGTAACAAATGAACCACACTATTGCAAGATGTTAATAACAGAGGAAATAGAGGGGCGGGGGTGAGGGGTAAGTGGACATTCTTTATTCTTTCCACTTCTTTTTCATAAACCTAAATTCCCCCCAAAATCTATCGTAATAAATCTATTTAATAATAATCTATTATAATAAATCTATTATAAATAAAAACAAACAAACAAACAAAAAAAACCCCATGACAAATAGCGAGCTTCCTGAACAGTGTGAAGCCTCGAATGTTTTCTGGTGTTACCATCCCATCATCGTCCGCACTTCGTTGCTGCACCTGGTCGTAGGACTCAGAGCCCAGGGCGCTTGCTCCCCGTGCACGCACCCCCAACAAGGGCGGCTCGCACCCTCCCACTGTCAGTCCTCAGCAAAGGGTCCTGGACTCAGACCAGAAGCCCAGGGATTTCTGAGGTGAGGGCGCCACCTGCCGGCCCCGCTCAAGCCTCCCCTAAAAGGCAATGAGCCTTGGGTCTGCGGTGTTGTCCTTGAGGCCTGGGCTCGGTTTCCACGAATCCGCGAGTCCCTCGCCGGGTCACTCATTCAAACCACCTGTGCCACGTAGCGAGGTCCAGGCTTGTCCCAAGTAACGACACTGCAAAGGTCAGATCTCGTGACTTTATTATGGAAAAGTCCCCAAAGTGCTGGACGCTTCTCTGAACGGACATCTCAGAGGACCCAGTCCTGCTTCTGGGGTAGCAGAGAGCGAGCAGGACAGGGGCGCGGACGGCGCAGGTGGGAGCAGCGGAACTCCCCAGTCACCTGTAGCCGACTTCTTGCTTTTGGCGCCAGCTCAGGGTTGTTACACGATGCCAAACGTTTAACGGTGTGCCAGGCGTTTGCCAGGCACTATTCTTAACATCTTACTGGGGTTAACGAATGGAATCCTCTTGAGGAACATACGAGGTAGGTACTATCATGGTTCTTCCCTCATTGTACAAGTAAGACAGCGGAGGAACAGAGAGGCTGAGTGACTCACCCAAGGTCACACAGCCAGAGAAGGGTGGGACTGCCATTGGATGTCCAGAGTCCGTGCTGTGTGATCCACCCGTCAGGCCGCCTCTACCTCTACTTTCCTCATCTGAGAAATGGGTGTACCAATTCCTCCCTGCCTTTCCAGGCTGACTGGGGCTGGAATAAAAGCTGAGAGGTGAACATGCCTGGTCAGTTCTACAGGATGGCTCGCAGGTGTAAGCCATCCCTGGGCCTCGCGGGCCCCGGACGCGTGTTCCTGCGCCAGGGCCTAGGGCTGCAGCTCGTACTGCTGCTCCGTGGCCGTGTGGAAGTCCTCGAGCACTGACTGCAGGAACTCAAAGGTGGGCCGCTCCTCTGGCCGGCTCCGCCAGCACTCAGCGATGACACTGCGGTACAGCTCTGGCGGGCACGAGTCGGGCCGCGGCATGCGGTAGCCGCGCTCCAGGCTGCGGATGACCTCGGGGTTGCTCATTCCTGCAGGTGGAGGGGACGCAGAGCGCGGCTGAGGGGCGGCGGGAGCCCGTGAGGCCCAGACCACCACATCCTCCCTCGCAGGTCACAGGGCTGCCCAGCTGGTGTCCCTGAGAAACAACCCTTTATTTACATGTCATTCCTCCGAGAACAGCTGGAGGGGAGGCTCTGGGTTGTCTCCTTAGTGCGGGCAGTTCCTCCGTGTGTGGGACCCTGTCTTGCTTACCTGCCATGGGCACACAGCCCAAGCCCATCCCTCGCTGGCCAGGTGCTCCGTGAAGATGCACCAGCTGGCGGAGGGAGACCGCTGGCTGTAGGCTGCTGAGTTGGCCAAGCCCTTCAGCGGCCCGGTTAGGGGGAGGGCTGGGAAGTTGTACAGTCAGAACACGGCTTCCGGAACTACACCCAAGGTGCAAGGCCAGAGGAGAGACAAGCTGTCCTCAGGTGAGAACCAGTTTGGAGTGAACTTGAGTTCAGACACTGACCTTCACTTAATTACTGGTTTGGGGGTTTACTGACCTCTCCTGAATGAAGGGGCACAGCCCTGTTGCCAAAAGCAATGTTGAGCAAGGGGCACAGAGCCTCTGTCCCCAGAGTGACATGCATGAGTCTCTGTTCCAACTGTGGAGACCCCATCCTGGCATAGATGTGGGCAGCTCCAGGCACCAAGGATGGGATATCTGTCATCGCAGCCATTTCTGGAAGGCAGGGAGCCCATCTAGTCACTGAGGTACCAAGCCACCTACCTGGATAGGGTACACGCCCGTAAGTGACGATTTCCATCAGGAGGATTCCAAACGACCACACATCCGCTTTGATGGTGAACACCCCAAAATGAATGGCCTCTGGGGCAGTCCACTTGATGGGGAACTTGGCGCCTATGAGAAAAGCCACAGGCAGCTTTGTGAGGCCATGACCGACTGTCCCTATGCACCTTCCCTCCCCCTCTTTAGCAGGCCTTGGACCACCATCTCTGTACACAACAGAGATGCTTCCAGAGAACCACGAAGACCCACTAGAACACATGAGTAGGCATGTTGAAGACACTAGGGGTGCACAGCCCAAGAGACAACCTCTATCACCCTGTTTGTGTTTCCACCTGGGACAGAAGAGTCATTTCCACCTCACATGTTTAATAACAGAAATCCATGGTTTGGGCAAGTCACCTTAACTGGTCCTGCCTTTTAATCCCTACCTGCAAAATGGAAATGATGACAAGGGACTTGTGTGCCACCTCGGGTCACGGTGAAGAGGGAATTCCAATCCTGCTGTCCCATGAAGCCCCCTGGAGAGCTGCAGCCTGGTCAGCATTTAGAGTAGACAGCATACAGCTCAGCACGGGATTACCTCCTTCCTTGCCCAGCTTTCTCGGTTTCTCCAGGCAGCCTGAAGCTTCCTCAGGGAACAAGCCCTATTGATCCTTCTTCTGTGCCAACTGATTAATATGCTCAGCTAATATTGCTTGCTAGCTTACTTGATACATGTATTTGACCATTTTAAATCCTCTCATGAAGAAGATTTTTTTTTTCTCATGAAGAAAAGCAGAGTGTTCTGTGGAAACCCTAATTCAGGTATAAGCATTTGCTGCCTGCTCATGCTTCAGAAAAATGTTTTCCATAGTGTGTTCTGGGAAACCCTAGATCTGTGGGAGGCTTATAGAAGCCAAGTGAAAAAAGTACCTTGGGTTCAAATTAGTTTTGGAGAGACAGGTGAAGCAAATATATGTTGTTTCTTTGCTGCAGGACTTGTCAGTGCCTTTCACATGTTGGTGTGCACCAGGAATCTCCAAAGAGGGTCTGAACGGCCTATGCAGCATCTCCAAACCTACTTCATCACAAAGCCATTCCTCATCAGACACTAGTGAAGCCCCTTTACAGAAATGCTGATCTACCTGGGAGTGAGGCCAGAATTGGGAAAACCACAAAGCTCTGCTCTGAAGTGGCAAGGAGAAGCACAGGGGGTTTAGGGAGTGGGGGAAGGTGAGGCCCAAGGTCTCCCTTGTAGATGGGGGCTCCGCCCACCTTCTTGAGCGGTGTATTCACTGTCAATGATGCGGGCCAAGCCGAAGTCCGCGATCTTGCAGCACAGGGTCTCAGACACCAGGATGTTGGCTGCCCTCAGGTCGCGGTGGATTGAATTCATTTGCTCGATGTACGCCATTCCTTCGGCAATCTGAGGGAACAAGCCACACGGTGAAGAACAGCGTAGGGACCTCCAGGCAAGGATGGAGCCCAACCAGAGTGCCCTGCAGAGCCGCTATCAGAAGAGGAAGGACCTGCCCACCTATCTGGAGGGCCGGTCCTCACCCCCTCATAGCCTGGAAGGGGCAGGAACACTTGGAGGTCTGTGTTTGTGTTTGTTGGCAGATGCATAGGGGGTGAGGGGTGCTGCCGGAGAAGGAGAAGAAGCAGATTCCTGAGTGGAGAAAACTGGCTTCCACCACTCTTCAGCTGAGTAAGCCATAGACCCCAGCCCTCGAAAAGCCCAGAAAAGCAGAGACGTGGATGTCAGAGCCAGAGCTGCTGGAACCCCTCACACACTTCTCTGTCCTTCCAAGTGTCTGCGGGGGAGGAAGACAGCAGAATGAAAGCAGGAGAAGAAGGTCTTTTGAGGGGCCGGGGAAGAAAAGGGCAGGGAAGGAGGGAAAGAAAGGGTTTTATCTCCTCGCCAAGTCAGCAGCACTGTTCAGGAGCAGGGAGCCTCGAATTGGAGCTGCTTAAGCTCTCTGAGGGGTCCCTGTCCTGACCTGGAACATGAGAAAAGGGGTCTTCAGGGTGCGGAGTTGAGGTGGGCATTACACAAGACATGTGGCCAGGGAGCTAACCAGGCCCTCAGATGGCATGCGCAGAATTCCAGTGGACCAGAGGCCGTTTCTGTTTCTGTCCCCCATCACCAGCACTGGGCCAGGAATAGCTGCTCGTGTGGCGCTTGTGTCTTGTAGTCGAGGAAACTCATTTAGGCTTTATTCTTCACACTCCCGCTTGACGGATGAAGGAATCGAGGCAGAGCATAAAATGCCAATGTACCCCCAGACCAGCGATGGCAAGAAGGCGGCACTGGATTTCATCCCACTTCTCCGTAAGTGTCCATCTGCCCTGGTTTATTCATGAATCCATTCCCTTAGTCATTCATTTATTCCTTTGCTAAATCATACATTTATTGGTATGCTACTGTGGGGACTAGAAAGCTGAATACCAAATATCTTGGATCTGGATAACATTTACCAGTACTCCTCCCATTAACAAATGCATACTGAGAAGTACTGGAAATCATACCAAAGGGGGGGAAAGTTGCAAGCGAACCAGATGGGCTTTCAAGACGACTACAGCACACACAGTGCTAACAGAAACTCATGCAGAAAGTGTTCTCTGCCCCTTTCCCATCCAGGGAAATCGGAATTGAATTTAACTTGGATCTTGAACGTTGGTTAGGATTTTACTGGATGAAATGCTAGGATTTTGCCCAGGCATTCTGGGTGAAGGGGGCAGCCTGAGTGAGGGCTCAGGGGTGTGACAGGACATCCGCGGGGGGTGGTGGTGGTGGTGGTGGTGGTGGTGGTGCTGTGGGGCTGCAAAGTAGGGCACATGGATTATGGTTGTAGGCGGGATTTGCATTTCATCCTGCAAAGCAGGAAAAGGAGCGCCCAGAAGGGTCGTGTGTATGTGTGTGTGTGTCCACACACGTGTGTGCTGAGACGCAAGCATGACTAGAATGGGGTTTAGAAGCTGTTCACTTGGAAGGTTCTGATTTTCTGGTTTCCTAACCCTTAGATTCTTGGCCACCCCTAGGTATAAATGCAGGTGGCTTTTCACATCCTTTGCCCCTGGGAAGACCCAAGATTTCCCCAGGGACTGAGAAAGAGACAGAGGAGAGTGAGAAAGGCAAAGAAAGAAAGAAAGAAGGGGTGGCCACTCTTATCACTGTTTTGTGGTTTGAGGCTGGTTACCAGTGTTAATTTTCCGAGACCACTCAGCACCCTACCCAAACCCAGGTGCGCTAACCTCAGTGGAAAAAGGGCATGGTGACATCAGTTCCTGCACTGATACTAATAACAGATAATACCAGACAAGGTGGGGATGGGTGGTGGTGTAGGGTGAGGGGGAGGTTTCCTCTCTGGAGGCGGATGTGTGAGTGTTTCTGGGTCTCACCGGCTGACCACAGACCAGAGCTTTTCTGCTGAGAGTTCCAGTTTTAGCAGATACACACACTCAGGGCCATCAGATGTGTTTCCCTGCCAGTTAGAACCCTCGGCTAACATCCCCGGGGAGGAACGACCCCTTCTCTCCCTTTCGATCTTCACCTCATGAAGCCTGGACTGTGATTCACCTGCTGGAGAAAGCATTTGTGGGCATAATCTGAGGAAGAAAGGAGGTCATGACATGTCTGCCTACACTGTCACATGGAATTCAGGTGAACCCTCCGGGTTTCCCACACCATCCATTCTCCTTCTCTTTAGGAATAATTGGACTCACCTCACTTCATCCCAATGGCCCAGAATAAAGACTGCATTTCCCAACCTCCCTCGCAGCCTGGGTGTGGCCAGGTGACATGGTTGGGGGCAAGGAAAGAAATGTCAAAGTAAGGATAGTAGGTGACTTCAGGGACATGTCTCTAGAAGGAAGAAGGTGGGAAGGCTGAGTGGCTCAGCTGTTAGAAGGAAGAAGGTGGGCTTAGATGACATGCTAAGTGCTGAGCAGATGGAAGAAATGTGGGTCCCTGTGTCTTTGAGGGAAAGACCCACTTACTGGCCCCCACACAGAACACCTCTTGATGTTTACAAATTTAAACCGTTATTACTCTGTGTTTTCTGCCCTTCCAGCCCAGCCTTAATTGAGTGGCTACAACCTCTGAAGAGCCAGTTTCATGAAGCCACAAGGCACAGAGGAGAGGGTGGGGTTCTGGGTCCATTTGGTCATCTCTACTCCTGAGCTTTGCTGTACTTGATAGCTCACAAACCTGGGCTGACATGTCGATCAGTCTGGGGAGGGACAATCTGCTACCTTCATCCGTCTTCAGGAAATCCAGCAAGCATCCTAAGGAAAGAGAAGTTGCAACCACTCTTGTGCAAAATGAACCAACCCCGGCTGTGCTGGTCCCTCCCATGTGTGTGCTGCCCCCAACCTGGTGTCAGGAAGCATGGGGCACCCTGTCAGATCTCCGGTACCCAGAGAACAAAACCACCCACAGCTGCAGAGTGCTTTCTGCTTTACAGAAATTCTAGTCTTGGTCGTCAGAGCATCCCAGGTGGCAGCCACTGTGCTCCCAGCTGCTCAGAGGAAGTTCAGTTTCAGCAAGGGTCAGAGCCACCCAGCTGGGGAGCCAGGAGCAGAACCTGATCTCCCGACTCTGTATTCAGTGCCTGTTCCTGGCATGATGTCCCACAGTGTCTTCCTGTCCCCTTCACCCTTTGTTGGCAGAGATTCTGTCTCTGAGGACCAAGGGTGCAAAAAATGCCAGCATGGAGACCCCTGCCTCCTGGGGTTTGGTGCTGGGGACAAATGCAGCTCCACTGTGACATCTAAGAACTGGGAGGCATGGCCACCTGAGGGGAGGCTGGGTGGGCGGCGGAGGCATTGTGCTCCCAGCTCAATGTGGGACCCCCTTGAGGATGATTTCTAAGGAGTTAGGTTAACATGGCAGGTTAGGATCCTACAGAAGCGTTGGGCAGTCAGGGTCACAGGAAGGGTGGGAAGGAGCTCACAGGCTGACCCCCACCCACTGCCCCATGAGATCTTGGCTCCACTGTGGACTTCCATGGCCAGCTGGCCTGATCTCTCTTTTCACCCATGATGTCATTTATGGTTGTCAGAGGTCCACGGCTAGTGAGTGGCAGAACTGGGACCAGAACCATCTCTGGATGCCCAGTCGAGCACTCTTGGCAGTGCTCTGCCCTCCCTAGTGGGCATCAAACAGTGCTGGGCATAGAAGGTGCCCTCCAAAAATGTTGCCTGAAGTGTGTCTGAATGGGGGACACAACTCTGGAAGAACCATTGACCCATATTGTTTCCCACCGTCCTTCCTTCCTGCCCCTCAGTACCGTGGAAAACCTAAGATCTGTAGGATATTGGCTAACTGGTGGGGCCCATGGCCCAGGGATCCCCCATGGAGGTCCCCTCACTGGCAGACTCACTGCAGCAGATCAGCCTCAGCCTTCTGGGCTCCTCAAGCCTTGACCCTGCCCCTCCCCACCCCTGTCTGACGATGCAGCCCCATGCAGGGCACCACCTCTGGCCATGTACTCGGTCACGATGTAAATGGGTTCCTTGGTGACCACGGCGTAGAGACGAACTAGCCTCTCGTGCTGGAGAGTTTTCATCATGTTGGCCTCTGCCAGGAAGGCCTCTGGAGACATGGTTCCCTCCTTTAAGGTCTTGATGGCCACTTTCACATTGTTCTTGTAATAACCTGAGCCGGTTCGGGGAAAGAATAAAGAAACCATTCAGAAGACCCGGACACTATGGGAGGTGATCACTTCACTAAAATGTCTATAAGCTTCCAGGAGCCATCCTTATTCTATAGGTGGAGGACTGAGGTCAGAACTGTTCCCCTAGGATGGAGCCCTGGACTCGAACGTTCAGGTCCTATAGGTGACAGATCGGCTGGCTTTTCCTGCAGGATGCCAGCCTGTCTCAGCCTCTTGTGCCTGACTGGAGCCTCAGGAAGTTGAGAAACTTCCCTGCCTGGAGGGAGGCTGTTTTACCTTCTCGCCCTTGCACCAGGTCTGTCCTGGTATGCCATGTCCCTTCCATCGTCCCTATAGCCTGCCTCCTCTCCCGACCTGAGTCTCTTCTACCACACAATAGCTTCAGCATGGAAATGGGCATCACAGCCCATGGCAACACTGCTGAGGAGGCAGAGGTGGCTTGTAGACCTCTTTCCCTCCTTTCTGTGCCCTGCAAGTTTTCTTCTCCTGTACCTCCACATTCTCCCCTCCCTCCATCAATCTCCCCCACCCACACTGAAAGGTAAAAGATAAATCATAATTGACACGGCCTTCTCAGGGGATCTTTGCAAGGACCTACGTAGGGCTCCGCACATAGGTGTTTCAGGCATCAGTCCCGGGTGCTGGAGGAGGGTTTGGGGACACAGTAGGATCTCACCTGGGTATCATGCCCCAGAGCTATGGACAGGTCCAGGAATAAAATAAAGCACTGCCTTTCATAGTCTGCTAGTGCTCTTGGTGAGTACAAGAGTGGTCGTCAGCTACACGTACAGGGACCGGGAGCTCAGTGACCTAGCTCATCACCCAGCTACAAGCAGTGGCTTGGTCTATTATTAGACTTCTGGAATTCCTGGTTCATCATTGACCATGTTGAACAGGTCATTTCCATCTGGCAAACCAAAGCTAAGAGGAGTTAGCCAGATGTTCAAGTTCACACACCAGTTCATGGCAGGCTAGCCCCCGGGCAGTGAAAAGTGAGGGAGGGAACCAACTAAGGTGTTGGGAGAGCTGGAGTCTGTTCCTACTGCACCACCGTGGTGTCCTGACAGTGGAGGGCAAGTCACTGCAGTGTCTTAGACTTGCCTTCATTACCTCATCTGTAAAATGGATACCATTGCCTCTTACCTTACAGATGAGGTAATGAAGGCAAGTCTACTTGGCCCTTCTCCCAAACAAGCTTTCTGGGGAAGCACAATACAATGTGCATGTCCCGAGCCTTCTGTGCTTCAGGACACAGGGCAGGGAGAGAGAGCCTTCTGGCTACCACATACTCACCCATCCAGACATCGCCAAACTGCCCAGACCCGAGTTTCCTGACCAGCTTGAGAGACTGCCGGGGGATTTCCCATTCATCCTGGGCCCAGGGGTTTTGAGGAGCCAGGCTCACACAGGGTTGGGTCAGCCTCTGGCATAAACCATCCCCTTTCTCTGCATTAGGGAAGAAGAGATGGGGCTGGAGATTACCAGAGTAGCCCGATCACAAGTCTCCCTCGGGAACCATATCCTTCCCAGCTGTGTCCCCTTCTTGTTTTTGCCAACCACACTCCCATGTCCA
Organism: Lontra canadensis; assembly: GCF_010015895.1. Classification (NCBI taxonomy): domain Eukaryota; kingdom Metazoa; phylum Chordata; class Mammalia; order Carnivora; family Mustelidae; genus Lontra; species Lontra canadensis. Next base: position 17,735,148 of record NW_022631004.1, on the reverse strand, counting down.
AGTACACATATGCCTGTGTTCACATTTGCTATACACACTCTCTGCTATTTGCATTCATTTTGCATAAAGCAAGGCATGCTGTCATTGACCTGCTCTAAGACTGAAAATCCTAGTTATGCTCCAAGTGGTCACATGCTGAGTGAGTCAGTAGAAGGGATTAGGGAAATCGACTTTGAATCACTGTGCCGATATTTGCCCAGCTTTGGGATAACCCCCTACCCTAAGATGGCACCAGTGATTCACATGATCTTGAGATCTAGTGATAGATCCAAGGGCTCCTCTGCATCCCTGTCACATCCTCCCCTCTTACGAGAATAATGCTGCACCAAAGCCTGGAGTGTAGGGAAGGTGATGCGGGGGGAGATGTAATAGCCCCCTTCATCCAGGGAGCGGATCTTGTAGTGTTTGATCATCTCCCCCTGGGTGGTCACATCCTTCACAGTCAAGGAAAAGGAACCTAGAGGAGTAATAAACACACAAGGCATACAGAGGGAAAATCAGGGTTGAGATTTGGGCTTCATTTCAAAACCACCCAAATTCTGCCCTCCCTTTTAACTCTTTCCACCATAAGTTACCTTTCTTTCATCTCAACCTCAACCCTCCAGAAAGCCTTCCCTATCCTCGCCACCCAACTCAGACCTTGATGTTTATCTCCCAAAACTCAGCCAGGGAATCCCAGAGCTCTGAAGCAAACATGCTGTCCCCTACTTGGGCATCTGGTCATCCAGGGACCTCCCCTTTGCCCTGGACTATTTATTGAGAAATGTAGAGTTATTGGAGGAAATAGAGGATTGATTGATTCCTGGATTCATTCAACTCATTCATTCTAGCTGAAAAGGCTGGCTCTGCCCCCACAAGGAATAGCAAACACCAAACTTAAGCACTCATGTCCGTGGAGGAGAATATAATAAGCTATTTCCCAGGAATTCTATTCAAATTCATAAACATCTCTGCACCTTGTCATGTATATTACTGTCTGCCTGCAGACAGGGATAGCAGATGCTAAAGGTTAAGATCAATTTAGGAGGCAAGAGTTTCCACTGGAGAAACGTCTTTCCACGACTTGATATTCTTATAAAATGTCTCTGTCCAGCTCTCTGGGTAACACGCCCGCTACTCTTAATGGGAAGATGAGGAAATTGAGGTCAGGAAGGGGAATGCTAGTGGCTGGCTGAGGGTTCCCCATCCTCGGAGAGGACGTTTTATGCGGTAAGCGATACAAAGCTCCACCGCTAGGTGTCAGGCTCGGACGCCTCTTCTTCTGGGTGTGCATGCCTGGTTTTTCCGCGGTGCTGTTTGTCTCCCTCGCAAACCACCTTTCCCTCTCAGCTCCCTTAGCTATTGCGCCTCTCATCACCTACTTACAAACCATGCAAGATGTGTGTGCACCTTGCTGTCGCCAGGCCCATCCCACGCCCGCGACCGCAGCTCCGCCCTGCTCGCTGCAAACTGTCTCCCCTGCCTCGGCCCGGTAAGTGCAACCCGGTCTCACTATCCAAGAAACAGGAGAGTGGCTCTAATGAGTTCATTGAACCTTGCACCACCCGGGTAGTGAGGAAGAGGGCCTTTCTTCCCCCCCTCCTCTTTTTTTTTTTTTTCTTCTTTTCAGCCGGACTTCGTGTAGGCTGCATCATAAGAAGCCTAGGAGACCCTGCTCTCCTCCCCACGATGCTGCTACTGGAGCTCATGATTTAGGGCTTCCAGCTTGCCCCGGGTTCATCCAAGGGCCTGTCCCCCATTTCTTTTCACAGTTTAATATCCTTCTTATTGTTATTCCTCCAAATACTTTCAACTGCTGGTTCAGGGCTCCCAGAGATTGAGATTTAATGCCCGCAGAACTGTGCCTTCAGACTGGGAAACTAGCTGATCCTCACCCAGGTATACCCATAAACAGAGGTTTGAGAGGCTAAGAGACGACAGGGGCAATACGGAGTGAGAATTCATTTCCCCAGCTTCTGTGGGCAGTGTTCCTTCCCTGTCTTCCATCCGCTGGCTGCAGTTTTCAGATGCAGAGGGAGGGCACTTGCTTCGGAGTTCTGAGGAGCATGTGTGCACCTGTGTCTATGTCCGTCTGTGTGTGTGGGCTTGATGATGCTGGGGCAGTCCTGCAGCCCTGCCTCCAACTGGCCAATTTCCAGCTTGGACTAGCTTCCCCATGGTGGGCAAGGACAAGAGGGGTACCCCCACCTTTAGAGAACCCCTTCCTCCATCCTGAGGTTGGGGGGGTCCTTTTCTTCCGAGGGCACCTTAGCAATAGACAATGACTAAGACATCATGTCCAGGGCTAAATCACATGATTCTGGGACTTGTGTCAACATAGTAGGGGTGGGTGGGAATACACAGAAAATAGGATTGACTGAGAGATCACTGTCCAAGCAGAATGTTATGCACAGGGGGTTCCATTATACTATTCTCTCTACTTCTGTACATGTTTGAAATATTCTCTAAAAACAAAGAGGTATGTCATCTCCAGGGATTCCCAAATCGCTTCTTGGTCAAAGGTGCTTTGCCATTAAAATGGAATAGTGGCAATATGGCAATATCCAGATATAGATATATATATGGATTTAATTTATCCACTGGTACATTTCTGGAAATTTTGTATAGACCACCCAACTTACCAATGCACACCCCCTACTCCTCAACCTGGCCCTGACCCTTTGAAGGGCAGGGAGGTATTGGGATCTCCCCCGAGCGTCCCAGGGTGTAATGAGCAGCCCTCCTTGTCCCTTGTTTGCTGCTCTGGGGCTTCCACTCACTGTGGTTCTCAAGCTGTGATGGAGCTGGAGGACAAGGCTGGCGGGGTGCTCCCACTAAGCAGAACCTCTGTCTCCTCTCATTGCCCCAACCACAGGGAACCAGCTTGCAGCCCAGCCATCATCTCTCCCCTTCCTCCTCTGATGTCACTGTCACCACCTCTCCTCCAGTTAAAAATTGGCCACAAGGATATACAAGGTCCTTATGTGCCATGTCATGATGAACAAAGGCTTCCTTCATGTTACTCAGGGAAATTTGCCTCCATCAGCTCACGACAGGCCAACTGGATACACTGTAGACCTTGTAAAGTCTCTTAGATGATTTGGGTTCTGATCCTCTGATCCCTGTTCACTGTTGGCCTCATGGGAGTCATTTCTTCCCTTAAAGACTCAGTTTCCTCATCTTTCAAATGGGGTTATTGGCTCATCATCCCAAGGATGGCAAATATGTACCAGGAAGCATATATAATAAGGTTCAGAGCAGCACGTTCACAACAGCCACAAGCTGGAAACAGCTATGTCTCCCAACGTTAGAAAGGAGGAACAGCTTACAGAATATTTATATGCTGGGCTCTGTAGAGCAGTGAATGTGAATGGACCACTGTCCTCAACAACACGAGGGCACCTTTTATGGGCTGAATTGTGTCCCTCCCAAATTCCTATATTGGAGTCCTCCAGTAGCTCAGAATGTGACTCTATTTGGCAATGGGATCTTTAAAGAGTAACTACTAAGGTCATTGGCCGGGGTGGGGGGTTGACTAATCCAACATGGCTGGTGTCCTTGTTAGAAAAGATTAGGACACACACTGAGGACAGACCAGGTCAGGACACAGGGAGAAGGTGGCCATCTACAAGCCAAGGAGAGAAGCCTCAGAAGAAACCAATCCTGCTGCCACCTCTATCTCGGACTGCTAGCCTCCAGCACCACCACGACACAATATATTTCTGTGAAGCACCCCCAGTTTCTGGTACTTTATTACAGCAGGCCTAGTAAATTAATATAGACTGTAACAAACGATGTCAAGTGGAAGGGACAAGACATATAAAAATAAAAATAGTATGATTCCACTTGCATCAAGTTGAAGAATACGTGAAACATGGGTGGTAAAACCATAAGGAAAAGCAAGAAAGGATTTCCCTAAAAGTTGGGGCACCTGGGTGGCTCAGTCCGTTAAACATCTGCCTTCAGCTCAGGTCATGATCCCAAGGTCCTGGGATAGAACTGGCATCGGGCTCCCTGCTCAGTGGGGAGTCTGCTTCTCCTTCTGTCCTTCCCTCTGTTTGTGAGCGTTCTCTCTCTCAAATAAATAAATAAAATCTTTATAAAAATAAGAAAAAGAAAAGAGGATTTCTTTAAGAGTTGAGATAGCCATGATTTCTGTTGGGGGGGGGTGGGTAGGTTGAGTCAGAAAGGGGCACAAGTGGAGTGGTGAGAGGGGCTGTGGATGTCTGGAATGTTCGCTCTGCTGTGGCTGCACAGGTGTTTCCTTGTTTTGACTCTGTAATTATACCCTCACTTATAATTTATGCAAGTTTTGTATGTTTTATATGTCATAACAAAAGTAACTTTAATAAGGAAAGAAGGAGAGAAAACAAAATGAAAGAGAAAGAGAAAGCCCAGTGGCCTTCAGGTGGTGGCAGAAATGTTTTGGTCAATCAGGGGTTTTGAATCCATGAGTGCTCCTCATTCTCCACAATGGCTACCCCAGTCTTTCATACCCAGCCATAGGCCTTTCTCCAAACTCTGTCACCTTCCAGGTGACTGTAAGTGCCTCAGCTGAGATGATTTCTAAGGAGTCTATGGGCTCCCAAATCCTTTGATTCCAAAACATGGCTCTGGGTCTCTCCCTCTCTTCAGACCCCGCCAGCCTCAGTGTCCCCACTGAGCCAGAGATGATGCACAGTAGCCTGGGTGGGAGCAGCCCTCTAGCTCCCTCTCCTACTTGCACCCTGTTCATGTCCAGCCCAGCCAATGGAGACCTGTTGGCACCATAGCCTCACACCCAGCTTCTGGACACTAGATGGGCTGTCCAGGCAGTGCCTGAACTGAAAGAGAGACAGGAGGCCTGGAAGCCTCTAGGTTCCCCTGGCTGGCATTCCCAGAAGAAGTCTGGGGTGGGGGGTGGGGGGGCTTCCTGGGGACTACACAGGAAGGGTGCACTGGGCACCATGCTTACCTTTGTTGGTTTCACTCTCTCTGATAAGAAAGGAACCCGCCTTATTGATTGGAGCCAGAAGCTGCCTCTCAGCATCTTTCCGGCTAATTGATCTAAAGAACCATCTGGAAAAGGGAAAACGCAGGCAAACCTCAGAGGCCGACCATACTCCTTGAAATATTCTTATCCATGCCTCCCTTCTAAGCTGTACACGCCCCGCCCCAAAAAATAGCGTTTTCCTGTTTTCAGGTTAACCCTGAAATAACAATACTCCTCACATCTTGATTCATGAAATGCCCTTTGGCCCCTGAGCTCCCTTTTCTTTTTACTTCCCATCAACGGATGGACTTACTTCTTTCTTGAACTGAGAACATTTTTGGGTGCCCTTTGTTAATTCTACTCTGGGAAAATGTACCCAACCACCTTCCCTCAAAGCAGCCCCTCCTTGAGGTCAAGTCTGAATTCCACAAAGTGCTGAGACCCTCAGAGCACAGATTCCTGCCATGTTCCTGTCAAGCAAGGACCAATCAGTGTGGAAGTTAGTGCCCATGACCCCACACACTGTTCCAGAGAGAGGTGCAGGCCTGGGAGTGCCAGACAGAGAACCCTCCCAAGGGCGACCAGTGATACCAGGTGAGGCCACTAACCCAGTTCCAGCACTTTGCTCATGAGTTTAACAACTCTCAGCTCTTTCAGGGAAAAAGCCGCATCCTACTCATTTCTACAGCTTTCTCCACATGTGGACAGAGTCAGAGTCTGGGTTCTGTTTGTTCAGTGCATGTTGTAGGAGGGAATGAGTGACTGGTGCTATGCAGAAGTGGGTTATGAGGGTTCTGGGGAGTACTGCTTTCTGGAGGCCAATTCTGAGCAAGGCCACCACGCTGTGAGTACCCCTAAGTCCTGCCCATTGGAGGCCCTGGAGGAGAGGGAGCTGATCATTATGCCTCAAGGTTAGCTTGCAAGGTCATGGGCCTGTAGGGATGTTTACATCCAAATAAATCAGGGAAGGAGCAGTTCCATTTCACAGATGGGAAGAGTGAGGTGAGCACAGAGGAGTGGTTCCCTGAGCACCAGGCTGTCTGGGTCTGTGGATAACACTTCCCAGCAGCCCCAGTTATGCCCCTTTCTAGCTCCCTCCATGCTATGCTCCCAGAATCTCACCTTTCAGTCCCTTTCCGACCCCTCCCTGCCCAGCAGCCCCCAGGGCAGAAGCAGCAAGTGGGCCTCAACTCTGAAGGACCCTCCATGTGTTCACCTACTTTTCCACTTCCAAGGTCTCCACTCGGGCCACAAAGTTGCTGGGCACATAGCCTTCTCTTCCAGTGATGAGAGACCTGGCCAACCACCAGTCTCCAACTCTACGGAGGAGGGAAAACCAAAATGGCATAGTGGCTCCTGTGTGTATCTCTGGGGGGGCACTCACAGCCCTTCCCCAACTCCGATCCCATCCCTGAAGCAGATGATGCACGGAGGGCAGATGAGAAGGAACTGGTATGAGTTGCTCAGTGTGGGGGGAGGTGCAAACTTGCTAAGCATCTCACAGACTGGTCCAGGGAGGAAGGGGTTGGTGAAGACTCCAGAGGAAGAGTTTGTCCAGACAGCCTGACCACGTCAGAGGGCCCCTGTTTTCCGTGAGTAGCCTTCCTCTTGGTTAATGGGACAGATTGAGAGTTTAGTGAGTGAGTCGGGACCAGACAGGAAAGACAATAGCAGGAGGAGAGATGATGCCCAAAGGAGGAGCCAGGCAGCCCACGTGTGCTCAGAAGGTCGAGGCTTTTGTGCTTTGGGCTCAAGGCCATTGCAGAACTTCAAGAACAAAAGCAGAACCTCCGGGCTCCACAGAAAAAGCCCGATGTTTGAGAGAGAGCAGACTTTGGAGGAGTTTCTGAGAGGGAGCCCTAGAAATTAAGTAAAGATGATTTCATGAGCAGAATCCTGTGCGAGGTCCTGGCTGGCAAGGGAGACACACAAACCTGTGGCGGAGCAGCCAGGCAAGCGCTGTGCCTGTCAGGAGGGCTTTATGGAGGAGGTGATGTTTGAGGTAGTTTTGAAGGAGAAGTACGATTTTGACAGTGGAGTGGGAGATAGTGAATGGAAGCCACCTTGTGAGAAAGACTTTGGAACGGTAGATAGAGGAGAAAACTGGGTCAAGGTAAAAAGAAATGGTGGGTGTCTAGACTGGGGGTAGAGAGATAGAGGAGATACTCATGGAGGGCAGGGATGGGGTGGTGTGAGGAGGTGGACGGCTGGGTGGCTGTCCCACTGTGATAGGGAGGCTCAGAGTCCCCTGACCACAGGACCGCATTCCAGGAACTTACTCCTTCAGTATCTGTAGCTTCTCCCCCTTCAGCATCTGCAGGTCCCTGTCATTCACTGAGCTGTAGTCATACAGGGCCACCACGAAGTGCTCCTCTAGAGGGAACAAGGAAGAGATGTGCACCGCTTGGGCCCAGCAGAGTGAGGGCAGGGGCTGGGTGAGTCTGTGCTGTGGGCCATTTCTGGCTGCCATGAGGTCAGGAGGACACAGGGACAGAGGGGAAACTGTGGTGTGCTTTCTCTCTCACCGAGGCAGCAGGGGATCTCCTGTCTACCAGACTGACCTTCTAACTTTGCTGCCGGGAATAAGGACAGGCTGCCCCTAGAGTCCACCCTGTCATCCCTTCTGGTCTCCACATTAAAGCCCTAAGGCCTGGCCAGAGCTACCCTCTCAGGGAGTAACTAGCCCAAAGATTTAGAGAGATTGGCTGCTCTGGGCTGAAGGCTGCCATCCCAAGTTTGGGAATGAGCGTTGGCTGATTCCTTATTGCCTCAAAGTCACATCAGCTTCCCTTCTCTTCCCCTTCCCCAACTGCCCCTCCCTACCTCTATTCCAAAGAGAGTAGTGGTCTTGGGAATGTGGCTGCTATAACCTTGACCTGTAACTGTGGCCTTGTGCTCCTGGCAGGTGGTACCCTGACTTGCTGCTAGTCCCAGGAATGGACATCCAAATGGCCACTGCGAGTAAGGAGGGCTTTTCTGCCAGCTCTGGAGAGCCAAGAGCCACTGGAAAATGTCACTTGGAGACCACTTTGATCACCTGGGAGCGGATGACTCAGCTTTGTCACTGATGTGTGGTGTGACGGCTAGTCACCTCCCCATGGGGGGAAGAGGGGATTGGAATAGATGACGATGCCTCCCACCTCCAGTTCTAAGATTCAAGTCTTTGCATCGAAGGAAGTTAGTTTATTGCTTTCCCCAGGGCTTCCTTGCTGGGGCCGTGAACCGCCACCCCTCCCCCCCAAGTAGGAAATGAAGGACGAGCCTTGTAATCAATCGTGAGTCCCAGCAGGATGAGAAACACCAGGATGAGAAACATCTGGTTTCAGCATTTTGTTTGGGAGCTTGACAGACTCTGAGCTCTCTCAGGTTGAGGAGTCACGTCTTATTCAATTTTATAGCCTCCCCAGTATTTGGACAGAGTAGGTACTGTTTGCTCAGTGCATGCCGGGTGAGGCTATGAGGGACCCAGGCTGTCAGAGCTCCTCATGCTCCTGCAAGCCAGTTCTGAAGGAAGCGACCATCCTGTGAGCCACACCCGCCCCCCAGGCTCCAAACCCCTGACCCAGGAGGGCCATGGTCACTCATTACACGATCCCCCACTGTCCTACCCACCAGTAGAGATGGGGTGAGGGAGGGTGGCATGAGTGGTCAGAAGGCCAGCAGCAGCTTTGGAAAGTGGGGAAGTTGGGGAGAAAGATAGTGTTTTCTTTCTCGGAACAGACTCAGGGCAGGAGGGAATACTCAGACCCATCGGCTCTCGCCCTTTGAGGTTGGGAGTTAGAATCTTTGAAAACTTGGTTTTGGGGGCACCTGGGTGGCTCACTAGGTTAAAGCCTCTGCCTTCTGCTCAGGTCATGATCCCAGGGTCCTGGGATGGAGTCCAGCATCAGGCTTTCTGCTCAGCAGGGAGCCTGCTTCCCCCTCTTTCTCTCTGCCTGCCTCTCTGCCTATTGTGATCTCTGTCTGTCAAATAAATAAATAAAATCTTTAAAAAAAAAAAGAAAACTTGGTTTTGTTTTTTATGCTGTTTGTATTTATTGTAACATTTTTCTTTTTGTCTCATTTATAGTTTGTAGTTCTTTTTTGAAAAACAAAACACAAAAACCACCCAGGCTCAGTTACAGGAACTGGGTCTTGGTTCCCGCAGGGGCCCCCATGGGCAGGTGAAGCCTGGGGCAGAGTTAGGCCACACCCCTCGCTATGCCTGGTTTAGTTGCCTCCCCCCATAGCCTCCGCCTCTCTGACCCTGGAGGGCCTCCCCTATCCTCTCCAGGAAGCTGCTCCCAGCTGGGCCCCTGTTCTGCCTGCACAGAGCCTGGGCCCAGGGCAGATGGCCTGGAGACCCTGGGCTTCAAAAGCAGCCGCTTCTTACCTTGGTCTGGACACGTGTCCGGAGGTGCAGGAGCCAGGTGGTTAAACAGCACCTGCAGCAGAAACACACACACACACACACACACACACACGCTGCAGTAGTTCCATACCCCCCAAACCCAAGGCCTGGGCTGGGAGGCTGTTGCACCTGTCACCCAGGGGCTCTGTAGGGCGTATTTCCCTAAAATTCAACAAATACATCCCTAGGTATATATCCTGTAGAGAAACTTCTGTATGTTGTATCGGGAACCATGCACGAGAATGCTCCCAGCAAAACTACAATAATACATAAGAATTGTAAAAGGTGGAAATCGTTCTTAGGACTAATGACAGAAAAATAAGCAAACTGGGGCACAGTCATGCAAGGAAATGCTACGCCGCTGTGGGAACTTCTGAGCTCCAGATATGCGCATCAACGTGGATGAAGGTCACAGACTTAACGGGAGATCTGACAACCACGTCTCAGAAGAATACATGCTGTTTGATTCGATCAAAAGTTCACAACTGGCAGAAGAAACTAAACAGTCTTTAGGAGTATATGCACATGTGATGATACAACACGGCAAGCTAAGGAATGATGGACACATTCAGGGTAGGGGCCTGGGGTGAGGGATGGACTTGGATGGGGACAATGGTCACTGCTCCTGAAGACCAAAGGGGCTGTGCTGGGTATTCATTTCATTATCCTTTTAATCTGATGGACATGTTATGAGTATCTTTTGTTTGTCTTCCATATTTATTGAACACAATTTTGAAGCAGCATTTTGCCACATGGTACATAGAGTATGGCTCCATAAATATAAACACGTAATATAAATAACATCGACATAGGGTCTGGGAACAGGGGTTCTGTAGTGCTAACTCTGGATATCGCTGGCTAGTGGGATAATGAGTGTTTATAATTTTTCTCCACAATTAGAATATATCATATGATTTATTTTTTTTAAAGTTAAACACTCTGGGGCACCTGGGTGGCTCAGTCAGTTGAACATCTGCTATCGGCTGGGGTCGTGATCCTGGGGTCCTAGGATCGAGTCCCACGTCAGGCTCCCTGCTCAACGGGGAGTCTGCTTCTTCCTCTCCCTCTGACCCTTGCCCCTGCTCATGCTTGCTCTCTCTCTCTCTCTCAAATAAATAAATAGTCTTTAAAAAAATAAACTTTAAAACATTCCAGCCTCTATAACTTATTAGCATGTAACTTTGGCGATATTACTCAGTCTAAGTCATCTGAGCCTTCATTCACTCATTCAACAAGCATCTCATTGTTCTGTGCTAAGTTGAGACACAGATAAAATGCCTTGTTTGTCTAAGAAATGGGATTAGCAATCCTACGTCCCATCAGGTCACTGTTGGACTAAATTGATGAGCAGTTGAATGTGCCCCCAGAGGCAGAGAGCAAGAGAGCAGGTTCCAGGCATGACTCCCAACTGCCCCCAACCAAAAAGGGATAGGTGGCCAGGTGGGGGAGGGGAGTGTCACAAACAGACATCTAAAAATGCCTCTTTGGAATGTAGTAGCCTCTGTGGAAGGGCTCTAAGTGTTCTGTAAACAAGCCCAGAACAGCATCTCAGGCTCCACGGGAAGCCAAGGGTTTGCTGGAGAGATGTGGCTAGTCTTAGGGTTCCTCATTCCTGGAGAGTAACTCCTTGGAAGGTGGGCAGCAGTGCTAGGAAGGGGACTATTGTCCAGGAGCTTCTGGGTAGGGGTGGGGGCAGCAGACGTTGCTACGTGCCTCAGACCCATTCCCACCACACCCTCTTCTCGAGCTGAACTTTTTGATTTCTTTTTCTCTTCAAGGCTGCCCTTGTGAAATGAGAACTGGCTAAGAATTACTGGGAACTACACATGCCCCGTTCTGTGCTAAGGGTAGTATGTTATGGAATTGCATGGTTGTATATACATCACATGTTGTTACCTCCCTATCAGAAAGGCACTTTCACTATACCCATTTTACAGATGCAGAAATTGAGGCAAAGGGGAGTTAGTAACCTGCTTCAAAGCACACAGCTATTCAATGTAAACACCGGCACTCTTGCTGTTACACATCTTCTGCTGTATTGCCACACCAGCATGAGGTGGCTGCCACGTTTGGTGGCAGGGGCAAGGGGCAGATTTGTCACAGCCCTGAATTATCTAGAGATGGCCCTGGTGCTGGCTGGAGACAAGCATGTGCTCTCTGCTCTTCTTCCTCCCTCTCCCTTTCCAGCTGGGAACAGCCATCACTCACCAAGGGTGGCAGTGGTGGGGGATCTTTGCTCTGGGTGCTGACCTTCACAGGACTCCATTGGGCCTTACTCTTCTCCTTCACCTGCTTTTTGCTGCTCACCACTCCCATCCTGTCAGAGAACACACAGCAGACTGGTGATGTGAGTAGGCCTTCAGAGCCTCAGTACAGAAGAGCTCCCCCAGCCCCTTCCGGATGGCCAATTAGAGAGAAGAGGAGGAGGGATGGAAGTGGGAGGGCAATGAAAGTCAAAATCAGAACATGGAATCAGGTTAGGGGATCTGGCAGGCTAAGCTTCCATTGTCTTTTTTTCCCCCAGAGCAGGAAGAAGAGGTCCAGAGAGAAGGAATAACTGGGTTTAGGACACAGAGATCATCTGCCTGAGCAAACTGCCAGAAACTGCCAGGGTGGACCCCAGTGCCCTAGGGACAGGAGCCCTGGCATCCGGAAAGTGTTGATGATAATTCTCGTGGTCTGGGTTCTAGTCTTCACTTTGCTACAGTCTGCATTACATGGGAAGGTCACGTTCCTCTCCCAGCCCGTGTAAGAACATGTCTGAGGTTCTTTCCCGCTCAGATTTTCAGGTGAGAGGCTATAAATTCAGGGCCCAGGGATGGTTCAGGCATCCGAGGCCAATTGCCTCTTCTCAGGAATCTCAGAGAAACTTCCTTAGAGGTGAGAGAAATACAGCCAAGATTCTTGGGTAAAGGATCATAGAATGATGGAAGTGGGAAAGACGCTAGAGACCACAGCCGCATCACCAAGACATCAGCACTGCCTCCGTTCCAGGGCTGGTTCTTTAAGAGGGGCTTACACTTGACTGGGAACTTCACAAACCCTGTCTCCGTCATCCTTTTCGCTTTAAAGTAAGCGTAAATAGGCGCTATCACGGTCCCAGACTGAGGTTTGACATGTTCCGTAGCTGGTTCATGGTCACTTAACCTTTGAAGAGCCAACTCTGGAGTCCTGGCTGACCACTGGCTACTACACTCCACCTCACACCTGGCCCATCCCCAACAGGCAGACATTTAGAGGAAAGGACCTTGCGTTCCTGCTCTTGTCTGAAGGGCCGTGCAGTTGGTGGAGAGTTCCTGACTGCTTTCAGATGTGTTCACAGCATTTCTTTGATTCCAAGGTGCACCCCTCCTTTTTTTTCACATTTCAATATCTCTGAAACCATGATGTGTTTTACAACTAGTGATGGTTCATAAAGTAATTAGCAGCATCTTTTTTCCCTATGTCAGTCATACATAAAATAAATGTTAGCCTTCCAAACAGTGGTGTCTTAGATTTAATGAAATGCAGTGGTGCTTTTCTTCCAGAAAGGTGAAAGCACATGTCTCATATTACTTTTCCTCAAATCTCCTTGAAGAAAAGGAAGACTATAATAATCTTAAATATAGGACAGAGAGCCACAATAAATTATCCATGAATACTTAGTTGGGGTATGCCTTGGGTACAGGGCTCGCAATACTTCACATTTGTAAAGAACGGGACTTTTTAAATGAAATTTGGTACCAAAGTTATGGGCCAACATTTCAGTTTTCAGAGATTTTTTTTGGTATCAGAATTTTGCATAAGGGATTATGGGTTTTTTATTAAGAATTGATACTAAGGCTCATGTCACATCGGGCTCTCTGCTCAGCAGATGGTCTGCTTCTCCCTCTCACTCTTCTTCTGTACTCTCCCTGTCTCTCTCTCAAATAAGTAAATAAAATCTTTAAAGAGAAAAAAAAGAATTGATATTAAATTTTATCAGGTACTTATTGAGTATCTTTTAATATGATAATTTAATTTGTTGATGGGATGAATTCTGTTGATAAATTTTCTGCTACTGAAACTTCTCTTCATTCGGAAATAAAAGCTGTTTGGTTACAGTTCACTAGTCTTTTTGATACATGGATGGATCCTATTTGCCAATATTTTATTTCAAATGAGAATCAATATTCCTGAACGGGTTCTGTGTATGAGGAGTTAACACCAAGTTAATGCTGGCTTTATAACATACAAGGGAGCTGTCCACCTTTTTCCTATGGTCTTGAACTGTTTAATAACCTTGGGACTCTCTTCTTTAAAGGCTATTTAGAACTCCAAGGGGTCCTTTTATAAAAAGTAGGTCTTTAAGTAAATTTCCAATTTCTTCTACAAGAATTTGTCGGTTCCCATTTTTCCTCTCCCTTGCACCATTTTGATGATTTATATGATTTATAGATCTTTGATTTCCTCCATTTTCCAGTTTGTTGCCATAAAGTTTTATATAGTATTGTCTTGTAATTATTTCAACCTCTTCTCTTTCTTATGTCCTCTTTCTTGTTCCTAATATAAATTAAATTAACTTTTTAAAAAAGATTTATTTATTTATTTATTTATTTGACAGATAGAGATCACAAGTAGGCAGAGAGACAGGCAGAGATTGAGGAGGAAGCAGGCTCCCTGCTGAGAAGATAGCCTGATGCAGGGCTGGATCCCAGGACCCTGGGATCATGACCTGAGCTGAAGGCAAAGGCTTTAACTCACTGAGCCACCCAGGTGCCCCTAAATTAAATTGTTTTAATAACAATTACAATTTTTAATTGGATAAAATTATCTGAAATTTTCTCTGACCAAATAAAGTTTTAATCTAGCTTTAAAATAATGATAAAGTAGACTGTAATCAAAACAGCATAAAATTGGCATAAGAACAGACATATTATCAATAGAGCAGAATAATAAGCATGCAAACAGATTATAGTGCATTTGGAATTGCATATATGAAAAAGGTACATTTTACTTCAAAGGAGAACTGATGGTTGATTTTAATAAGTGACATTTAACAAGTGGCTGTCTACCTAGAAGAAAAAGCAATTGAACCCCTACCTCACACCATATTAAAAAATAAATTCCACAGGTACTGAAAAAATATTAAAAAGTTAAAAATATTTAATTGAAAGAAAATTTAGGAGACTATATATATGACCCAGAGTTTGGAAATAACAATGAATAATGATAGAATAGTCAGAAGCTGAAAGGACAAAAAGACATATTGATAGCAAAAATACAAATTTATAAAAGTGAAAGGTATTCTATAGTTAATGAAATCATTATGAAGTCAGTACCTGAGCAATAGATTGGGAAAATGACTTGCAAGGCGTACTGCAGATAAATGTGTATTTATAATATACACAGAGCTCATGTAATTAAACAAGAATATGGTCTAGCATACGACCCACTCAATAAAAAAATGAATAAAGATTGTGAATGTCAGTTCATCCAACACAAATCCCACTAGATAAACAAACATGTGAAAAATGTTAAATTAAATGCAAATTAAGATAAAATAATCACATTACATCAATAAGATTGGGGAAAAAGAAAAGGAATGATAATACCAATTGTTGATGGGAAAGCAACATTAACATTCTACAATACATTCCTGGTAGAAAAGTATTTAATATAATTACTGTTCTTTCATTCATCTCTTCTTCCCCATTGTATTTCTAGGATCAACACTCAGTGAAGGCTGGGATCTTTATCTTAACTCATTTTTTAATCCAAATTGCCTGGCAAGGAGTAAGAACTTAATAGATATTTATCAGACAAATAAAATATGAAATATTACTGACTGTGTAGAAATTTTTCGTTTTATTAAAATTAAAGAATACATATATCTTTAAATTTACAGTCCCAATTCTGGGAATCTCAGAGACTAATCAAACATCATTATGTAGGAATATATGCGATATAAAAATGTTTATTGCAGCAATACTGGTAGTTACAAAAAGCAAAACAAAAAAACTCTGTAACTGCTCACCATTTGGGGAATTGTTGAATAAATATGCACTCTAAAAGTCTCTAATATATTATACAACTCTTAAAAAGAATGTACTACATCTTTACAAGTGAAGCTAAGAGGACTTTTCCAGAACATGCTGTTACATGAGAAAAGCAAGATGTACAGAGGTGCATAAAATTATTCCATATTTGGAAATACCAAAGAATGAGAAAAGAAACCTCTATGCAGACACGCATACATTTTTATGTTACATGAAGAGAGGTTTAGGAGGACGAACGCAAAGTTGTTTACTTTCATTATTGGTGGGGGAGGTAGAGACAGACAAGGGAGGTGGAAAATGAAAAAACAAAACAAAAGCAAATTACAAAAATCCTGTGTGTGTGTGTGTGTGTGTGTGTGCGCGCGCGCGCACGCGCATATTGTGGCCCAAAAAGATATTTCCTAAAATGTTAAATGTTGTTTATTTCAAGTGATAGGACTTCATGTAACTTTTACCTTCTTTCATATAATTTTATATGTTTCTTGAATTCTTTAATAAGAAGCATATGTTATTTGTACCAGTGGAAAAAGAGAATACCAGTACCTGGTTCAGCAACAGAGAGGCATAAGGCCTGGAGCCAGGGCCAGCCCCAGTTCTTAAGAACAGCCACTGAGTAGCCACGAGGGCTGCCTGAGCCTCACGCCTTTCCTGACTTCTCCCGACCTCCTGGCTCAATGAAGGGTCAGCAGGCAGCAGCTTCTAGAATTTTTCCAACTTGGACTTCTGCTTCTGCCACGGCCCAAATGATCAGCCATATCTGGTCAGCCATATTGCCATCAATTTTAAACTTCCTGACAAACGTTTTTGTCCACTTAAACAACATAACCGAGTGTTTAAACAACTTGACAAAAAGTTAAATTCCTGAAATCAAATCACCCACTACTTATACTTCTTTGTCCTTCACCTCCTTAGCGGTGTATATACGGATGACTTTCCACGGTTTCTATACATACATAGGTTCTCTATGAGTCCCTCTACCCCAGTGACTCTGACTGGAGACTAGAGCTACTCAGGAGGCCATGTGACGACTAGAGCTGTGTCTGGGGGCTGGGGCTGCCCCCCTGCTGTGATATTTTAACAGTTTCAGGCTGGGCGGAGCCAGGAAATGCAGAAGTCCATGCAAAACCAAAGTGTAACACATGCATGTCCTGGGTGGCTCCGGGTGGTTTTCTTGCACTGAGAAGACACTGGCCTCCTTTCCAGTGGTGAAGGACAGAGGATGGGTGGAAGATATGTGTGAGTCTGTGTGTCTGTGTGGGTGTGAGAGAGACACAGAGAGGGAGAGAAGGTGAGAGGGTGTACACATGTGCACCTGTGCATGTATCAATGTCGTGAGTGTGCCCATATGCGTGTGTGTGTGTGTGTGTGTGTGTGTGTGTGTGTAGTGGGGGATGGCTAGCAAGAGGACAGGAAGGTGAGGCAAGGAACTTCTGTTTGTTTATTTGGGATGGATTCAAGCCCCCCGTGCAGAATTTGACCAGAGCAGGGAGGTCAGTGTTTGCCCCAGGGGAGATGCTCAAAGCCTGACAGGCCCACAGCCTCAGCCTGACAGGGGATGTGGTGGAGGGAGCAACTAAAAATAGAGAAATTAGAAACCCTGTATTTACAGTTGCCCAGCAGTCCACAGGTCACAGGTGGAAAAACACTTGGTGTATATGACTTATTTGATATTCATGAAAGCATTGATAGGTTGGTTACAAATATCCTCATTTTATGGCTGAAGATGAGAGTGGTGAGGTGGCTTGCTAAGGTCACACTGAGTGGAAGGGCCAGGAGCTGGAGGCTGTTCCCTGCCTGGTACTGTCTGGAACTCATTGCTCAAAGCAGGTACACAGGTGGCCCTGCCTGAAGCTCCATCACCCTTGACCCACAGTTCAGGTTCAGATACCCTGTCATCTTCTCCCTGGGGGCTACCAGGTGCCTCAGAAGCCCTCCATCCAGAGGAGAAACCTCTGGGGTTGCTACTGGAGTGGAGAGGTCTGGGGGCTGTGTGCCCCTCTGGAGTTTGGGCACATTCAGGCAGATTTCTCCCGACTCCCTGGTGCAGTGCAGGTAGCTGGGGGTTCAAGGAACCTGGGCTCAAAAGTACCTACATATGGTGTGTGAACTTGGGGAAACCCCTTTATCTCTCTGAGTCTCAGTCTCCTTATCTATAAAATGGGGAGGTATGAAACTTTTCCTTGTTTCATAAATAAAGGTTTCCTGAAAAAACGTACTCAACGGTGAATGCTGAAAAAAATCAAACAATTGACTTTGCTGTCTTGTGGGGAAAGAGCAGTTTTCTGCAGAATTAAGCCATGTTATGAAATTCTCAATTATGTCTTGTCTATTTGGCATATCTTCACCATCTATTTTCAGCCTCTCATAGATGTTTTTAAATTAGGAGCTCACCCATCATTATGGATGTAATTTCCATGACTATTTGTGTTAAATTAGAGAAAAATGCACCAAAGTATTAAACCAATTGTGCAAACACTACTACCCAGGCAAAAATGGTTGCCCTGTCAAGACTGAGCTTTTAGCAGGCGGTCACTGGCCCCCGTGATGCTGAGAATGTTCTTTCACCAGCTGACATGCTCAAGTTCCAATGCAACATATGGAAAATGTTTTGGGATAGTGAAACAAATATGTAGGTTTTCTAAAGGTCAAGACTAACAGCTTGTGCATAACTCTCATGGTTGTCATGCAAACCAACAAGATGAGAGCAGGAAAAGAACAGAGGATAGAGAGTGCTAAATAAATATTAACTAGAAGACGCCCAGAGCAACTTGGGTGACACTTTCGCTCTCCAGAGTCTTATGATGCCCAAAGATGGCCCTGGGATCCACTGGGATTACCACCTCTTTTTAGGAGGGGTTTCTGAGGGCCTGGTGTTGGAAGCCAGGGTGTTTGTTGGTGGTGGTGGGCAGGGGCACAAAGCCAATGTAGATGGTGGCTGTTGTGTGGTCCAGAAGAGTGTTGATGGTTCTGAGTCCCTCCACCTACACTTGTTGCTCCAGAAGCCCAGACATGTTATTTTAGAGGCAGGGGGATGATTTGGTTGGAAAAAAAAAGTCTCATGCATGAAGTTGTCAGGTTAACTCTGGTTTATGTTTTTAAATAGCAAGTACTATAACGTCTTAAGTATTTCCCGGGTGCCAGACACTAAGCCAGACATGCTACATTTGCTGTCATGTTTGAGGGAGGCCACACAGCACAGGGGACAAGAATACTGAGCTCTGAATCCTGGTTTTGCTATCTCCTACTTGTATATCCTTGGGCAAGTTGCTCAACTTTTCTGTCTCTTAGTTTTGTGAAAATAACTACTCACAACAGTGTTGCAAGGATTAAATTAGTTATTACAGGCTATTAGGTCATCTCAGAAAGTGTCTGGTCTGAAGTCAGTGTCTGATAAATGATTTACTATTTTTCCGCATATACAATTTATCAATAATAATCTCTTCAGTAACGGTGTGAGATAGGCACGGCTACCTTTCTTCTACAGAGAAATGAACTTGGGACACGAAAGCGTCTGACCAGGTCAAGCAGCTAGTAAGCCGTGGGGTGGGCCTTACATGCAGTTCTGACTGGCTCCTAAGTCTGCAGTCTGGAAACCTCGCCTTGTTATTTGCTAAAAACTTTACCTTTCTGACTTAACCTGTCAGGCATGGGTGGGCAGCATCGAGAGGGAACAGGTGAGCCTGTCTGCAAAGCCAGGGCTCAGCCCAGGTGTTCGCCGCCAGGATGAGATATTGGCTTCCCTTCAGTGAGTTCTCTCTTCCTTTATGTCTTTTCCAACATCTAGGAATTTCAAGTCCTGCCCCCATGAAGTCACTAGTGCTTCATCCATTTCCTAGCTGAGAAAAGTATAGTAATGGCCCTGTGACTCTGAATCAGCAAAGGAGCCAAAGACCTTGAATTGAAACCCATTTTCCGAGTCTCAACTTCAAGATAACTCAGCTTGAATGAGGCTGCCTCATATTTCCCTCCACATGTGAACATGAAATAGCAGTAGTGCTGGCTCTTAGAGCTCTATATTCTTGTGTTCATTCAGTTGCTGTCAACCATGTACTGTGTCAGGCAAAGACGGAGAGAAGAAACAACGACAGAGTCCGTCCTTGTGACAGAATAGAGGTGAGACATATACCCAAGTTACAACAATTCAAGGTAGACAGAATTACATACTGAAAAGATGTTTTTTGAGCTCAGCAAGAAGAAATCACTTCCACGTGGAAGGAAACACAAGCTAGATCTTAAAGGACAATTCAAATGTAATTTTTTGATATTAAAATGATTTTTTAAAAGATTTTATTTTATTTATTATTTTGACAAACAGAGATCAGAAGCAGGCAGAGAGGCAGGCAGAGAGAGAGGGAGGAAGCAGGCTCCTCGCTGAGCAGAGAGCCCGACGCGGGGCTAGCTCCCAGGACCCTGAGATCACGACCTGAGTCGAAGGCAGAGGCTTAACCCACTGAGCCACCCAGGCACCCCAAGATTAAAATGATTTTTAATGAAAATTCTCAAAATATAAAAAATATGGAGTATAATGAACACCCACATACTCATCACCCAATTCCATAATTGTACATTACTTTCTTGACATTAAGACAAATCATTTTATAAATAAAGGATTGAAACTTTCTGAAATGAAATGAAACAAATGGCTTGAAACATGCCATGTCACTTTCACATACTTTGCATACATCACTAAAACGTGGAGACATTTCTCACATAACCACAATGTCATTATCACACCTAACGAACCTGGCAATAATTCCATGGTATTATCTAACAGCCTATCTGTATTTACATTTCCCCAACTGTCTCAAAAATGACTTCTTGCTGTTCGTTTGTCCTATTTGGGATTCAAACAAACTTCATACATCACATATGATTGTTCTGTCTCTCCCTCTACTAGAGTAGCCCACGCCCCCCACTTTGGTTAGTTTCATGCCATCATTTGTAAAAGCCAGGTTGGTGGTCCTATAGAATATTCTGGGTTTTGGGTTTTGCTCTCTTATAATGACTTGTTTCTCTATCTCCCTATTCCTTGTACATAGAGTTAACTCAGTGGGTTCCATTAGATCCAAGTTCATCTTTTTCTCGTAGGGATACCTTATGGAAGGACTATGTGCTCCACATCACATACTATCAGGAGGCTTACACTGTCTGGCTATGCCACTTTAATGATGCTAACATAGATCTGGGTTCAAGTGATATTGGTCTGATCTCTCCATTGCCAAGTTCCTCATCAACACTTCAACTAATGTTTTCATTAAGGGGTACTAAATATTACTAAATACTGATGCTCTAATTCCAACATTCCTTCCACATTTGTTAGTAGGGAGTTGAGAAATTAAAGGATCAGAAAGAAAAAAAAATGCCATGTAGAGTTCTACCAGGGTTGGGTTGTATTTGGATATAAAGAAATAGTGCTTTTCCAGAGACATAGAGATAGAAACCTTGCTCAGGAAAGAGTATTTTCCACTGGCTGGGTTGTAGAGGGTATGATGGAATTTACCGCAGTTACCACTTTAAATACTAGTAACATATTTATCCCGTACTGGTATAGGACCAGATACAGAGCTGTAACTCCTGGCTGAGCACGTGGAGCCCCCGCAGCACGGGTGAACCCCTGCTAGGGGGCAAGCTAGAAGTGATTCAACTTGCAACCTAGTTGTGCTCTTGGTCAAACTGACTGCCAGTTCAGGCACATTGAGGAGACACACATGTGGCTATTTCAACTTTGTAGAGTAAAAATATTTCCACAGTGGAAAATTACTCCCCACTGTGGTAGGGTTAATAGAAAAGATTTTTGAGTGGTAAAATGTTTGAGGGTGCTGAGCAAGCTTCAGGAAGGAAGACAGCATTCTTGTGAATCTGTGTTAAGTAAAATATAGACACATGTTGACTGAGTCACCCACATTTGATTCTGCTGACATAGAGAAGCTTGAAATTTGGTAGGCATTTATGAGGAAAAATGGCACCGTGTTGATATCTAAATTCTTGTTATAATTCCTAGCCTGTGAATAAAATCCCCTTATTTGGAGACAGCACGCAAATTTATATTTTTAAAAAACCCACAGTAATGATAATTAAAACATGTCTCTGTTATCCCAAAACATAAATACAACTACTGTTGCACTTTCTATTGATGGGACTATGGATCTTAATCTACTTTTTAATTTCTAAATTTGTTGGCATTGTTTTCTTTAAAAAAATTGAACAAAAGATCAAATCATGAGTTCACTACTGCCTGATGGAGTCAATCATGCTTCCATAGCACAACTGTTCTCAACCTTGGTTTGCAGTACAACCAACTGGGAGTTTGCAAATTCCTGAGGCCTAGGCCTAGTTAGCAGTTCTGATATTTGGGCCAGGGTGGGGCGCCAGGGTCTCCATTTTTTTTTTTAAGATTTTATTTTTTTATTTGAAAGAGATCACAAGTAGGCAGAGAAGCAGGCAGAGAGAGAGGAGGAAGCAGGCTCCCCACTAGGCAGAGAACCCGATGCGGGGCTCGATCCCAGGACCCAGGGATCATGACCTGAGCCGAAGGCAGAGGCTTTAAGCCACTGAGCCACCCAGATGCTCTGGGGGTCTCCATTTTTAACAAGTGTCCCCAGTGATACTGATGCAGACAGGTTCACCAACCCCATTTCACAAAGACCCTTTCTTTATTTGGCTGAACTTTTGTAGTATTACTTGTAAAAAAGATTAAAAAGACGGCCTGCTTGGGTGTTTCTTCATATGAACCCCTCATAAATAATGCTTGTAGTTTTCCTGCTGGTGATCTTGTTTTTAAATGAAATGAGTTTTTTCTATCTTCCCTACAGATATTCTTTACGTATTAACATATTTTTGCAAGTTTTTGACATGGGGAAATAATTCCTTTTCTGTAATAACAGCTAGCCTCCCTATGGTACTTGCCAGTTTATAAAGCATTTTCACACTCTGTACCTTAGAAACCTCAAAATGACCCTGTGAGCTAAATGGAATCACCATCATCCTCCTCGTCCTCAGACAGGACACTGAAGGCAGGGGGCTAAAGATTGAGGTGCAAAATAAGGATTTGAGTCTCATCTCTGTCTTCAAAGATTTGTTCTCTCTTACTGAGTTCACAGGTATTTTCCCAGGTCTATCTATGCATGACTTGGACTTCTTCTTCTTCTTCTTCTTCTTCTTCTTTTTTTTTTTTTTAGATTTTATTTATTTATTTGACAGACAGAGATCACAAGTAGGCAGAGAAGCAGGCAGAGAGAGAGGAGGAAGCAGGCTCCCCGCTGAGCAGAGAGCCTGATGTGGGGCTCCATCCCAGGACCCTGGGATCATAACCTGAACCGAAGGCAGAGGCTTTAACCCACTGAGCCACCCAGGCACCTCTTTGACTTGGACTTCTTTAAAAAGACACTATCTGGGGCCTCCTGAGTGGCTCAGTTGGTTAAGCGTTCGACTCCTTGATTTGGGCTCAGGTCATGATCTCAGGGTTGTATGATCTAGCCCTGCGTTGGGCTCTGTGCTCAGTGTGAAGTCTGCATAAGATTCTCTCCCTTTCCCTCTGCCCTTCCCAACCTCCCCACCCCATTCCCACTTGTGCATGCACATACACACACACTCTCTCTAAAAAAAAAAAAAAAAAGACACTATCCATCATTCAGTCTTTTTGAGCCACCTCTCAAACATTTATTAAACACAACCCAGAGATGGAATGTGTAAACAGAAGGGAGGGTTGTGCAGAGAAGCACCTTTATCTACCAGGTTTCAGGGGGCAGGGAGCACACACTTGAACTAGAAAAAAATTGACTTTATTTTATGCTTTCAAGGATGAAGCTGGAAAAGATTAAAGACGGAAAAAGAAACGAAGAGAAAAGCCTCAGACCCCTGATGTTTTGGGGTTAATTGTGATTATTGAATGGATTTAGAGACACAGATGTCTAGAGATACAGAGATTTAAAATTAATGCATAAAACTCTTTGTTGTAGGATTTGCCTACTACATGAACATATGTACTAGCACAGTGCCTAGTACTCCTTCTTCCTCAAGGTTGGAGGCTATGCCATGTGCTTTATATGTAGTATGTCTACGCCTGACAGCAGACATATTTCCTCCCATTTTACATACAGAGCAACTGAGGTTCAGTGAGGTTTAAGGACTTGCCCAAGACCATACAGGGAACCACATATTTAAAGATTTTATTTACTTATTTGTCAGAGATCACAAGTAGGCAGAAAGGCAGGCAGAGAGAGGAGGAAGCAGGCTCCCCGCTGAGCAGAGAGCCTGATACAGGGCTCAATCCCAGGACCCTGAGATCATGACCTGAGCTGAAGGTAAAGGCTTAACCCTCTGAGCCACCCAGGTGCCCCATGGGAACCACATATTTAAAAACCAATTCTACCTGGCTTTGAAGTCTGACTGATCCCACTCTGTTCTAAAGCATGGGAAGTAATAAAAATAAGACACTTGTGATGAGATTTTTCAAGTTATTCATTTATTTATAATTCCTGTTGTAAGTCTCATTCTGGGCAAGTTTTGTTATTCCAGGGCCAGGCAAATTTGTCTAAGTAAGCTACCTTACTGAGTAGTGCTAAATAATAGATTAATCTCACATCGAGGAAGGACTATAGTGGCATGCTTCAGGGTTCTAACTTCAGCATTTCTTAGTCAATATTTTCTCAGCAATTTGTATGCAGACTCAAAAATTTTGTTCATTAGATTATCAGAACATATAAAATGAGGGGGAAAACTAATAGAGCCAGAGTTTTTAAAAAAATCCCTCAGGAATGAAAGCCTGAAACTAACAAGTTGAATTAAAATAAGAGGAAAAAAGCATGCAATTAAGGCTCAAAAAATCAACCAGTGAGGCATCATAGCAGAAAGGCCAGATTCAGTAATAGTGTGTGAGGGACAACACAGTGGGTGTGGTGGAGAGAGCACTTCCTGACTTTGGAAACTCACAGAAATGTGTGGAATTCTGGCTTTGCTGCTTAATAGCTGTTTGAAAGGCAATGTGATTTATTTACTCCAAACCTGTTTTCTCATCTGCATAATGGAAATAGTATGCTTACCTTGAATAATTACTGTAAAGAATAAAGATAGTATATATACAAGGTTGGCATGTAGATTGGGCTACATAAAAATAGTAATTTTTGCCTGGAAAAGATTTAGATGTCCTAGTAGGTATGAAGTTCACAAATCTAGATACAACCACCATCACTACCACCATGGCCAATAATAGCAACTAATATGATTATTGGTCCCGGGCAGTACAATTAGCTTTACAAACCTTGTATCGCTTTTTAAGAAAGCCAGTCTTATTACCTTCTTACTTATTTCTTGCACCTTCAGAAGACCCCACACGACTTAATCAAAATGCATAGTCTGTCATTCTATTCAGGGAAGTGGTCAATGGAGAAACAGTCTCACATAGCTTCAGAGGAAATCTATATCAACTATCAATACAGAACAATGTCCTTTATGCATAAATATAAACAGTCAACCAAGTGTCAAAAGAATCAGAAGAAATTGAGCAATATTGAAGAGATGATTAACAATAAACAAATGGAATAATTCAGAAGAAAGCAGAGATAGAGTGCAGAAAATAACTTTTAAGAAAACCTATAATTAGTGTCCTCAGAGAGATTATACATGATATTGTATAAATTTAAAAAGGAATATGTTGATGTGAAAATGAAAAATCAGAAAAAAGGAGTTCTTATGAACTAAAAATGTGATTGAAAAATATTAAGATGGATACAGTGGGAGTTCCAAGTTAATGATCTAGATTATAATGTCAAGCAGCATCCTAGAAAACAGCAAACAGTCAAGAATGTTCACTGCCACCATTCCCATTCAACACCATACTGTAAGTCTAAGCTAATGCGATAAGACAAGAAAAGAAAATAAAAGGCTAACAGGTTGAGAAGGAAGAAAGACAACTGAAGGTTGCAGAATAAAGATTAATAAACAAAAGTCATTTGCATTTTTTTAAAGATTTATTTATTTATTTGACAGACAGAGATCACAAGTAGGCAGAGAGGCAGGCAGAGAGGGGAAGCAGCTCCCCGCTGAGCAGAGAGCCTGATGTGGAGCTTGATCCCAGGACCCTGGGATCATGACCTGAGCCGAAGGCAGAGACTTTAACCCACTGAGCTACCCAGGTGCCCTGTCATTTGCTTTCTTATATAACAGCAATAAAGCATTGAAATTTGAAGTTAAAAACACAGTACCATTTACCTCGAACAAATGAAAAACTAAAGTATAAACTGAGCAAAATATGAACAAGATGTATATGAAGAAAGCTACAAAATTCTGATGAAAGAAATAAAAAAAGATCTAAATAAATAATAAATAAATAAATAAAGATATGTTTCATTTACAATGACAGGAAGACTAATATTATTATCATCTCAGTTCTTTCCAACATGATTTACAGATTTAAAGTAATCCCAATTAACAGAACAGGGGACCAAGAAACAGACGGCCACAAATATAGCTAACTAGTCATTGACAAAGGAGCCCAGGCAATTCAGTGGAGAAACTATATTCTCTTCAACAAACAATGCTGGAACAAATGGACATCCACACGACAAAAAAAAAAAAAAAAAAAAAAAAAAAATTATACATAGACCTATACCTTTCACTATAATTAGCTAAAAATGGATCATGACCTAAGCATAAAACATGAAATTATAAACTCCTAGAAAATAATGTAGAAGAAAATCCAGTTGACCTTGGTTTGGTGATGACTCTTTTTTTTTTTTT